>NC_043018.1:17369542-17387042 GCF_006345805.1 Octopus sinensis | reverse complement strand
GTTACTGGTCTATCGACCGAAAAAGTAGTGAACAGACCCACACATTTTTCATCTTCAGAGTCACATTAAAATTCATTGAAAAATATAAAAGTGTTCGTCAAAATTGTATGATTTGATCTTCAAATACAATCATCTATTTTAATCACATATCTGAGCAATATAACACAGGTAATGGGGAAGGGGAGTTGTAATGGCCGTAAGCATGAAAGAAATGCATATCAGGCCATGAGAAGGACCGAAATCTGATACCTTTTCATGTTATTGAAAATTAGTAATTCAATTTGAAATGTTACTACGGGTGGAATTAAATTTTATGACAAAATCAAAAAAGATTCAGAGATTGAAAACTTTCAGAATTATTGAAACAGATATAACGATTCACTATTCACTAAATACTAAGGTCATCAATATCCAGTAAATAATAAAAAAAAAGAATGCTAATGAACACGACTTATAAAGAAATAGTATTTAATATTTAATATTTCATTGTGTGCTTCATTTCGGATATATGAACCATATGTCCGTGGGCACCGGGCATATGACGTAGTGGTTAAGACTGCAGGCTGCTATCCCCAAGATTCCGGGTTCAATTCCAGGTAGTCACCTGAATAATAATAATAATAATAATAATAATAATAATAATAACAATAACAATAATAATAATAATAATAATAATAACAACAACAACAACTTGGAAAAATACCTTAGGAATGAGAACACAGGTTCGAAATTTCCACAAGACACCTGATGAAGGCTGGAGGGTATATCAACCGAAACGTTGTGTTAACAACAAACAAGATGAGGACAAATATCCGTCGAATGTAAAAAAAGTAAATAATGTAATAAATCCTAGTTTAAACACAGTCATAGTGTCTTATTCGATGGACAAGTGGTCGGTGAATTAGAAAACGCTGACCAACCTGGCAGATGATTTCCTCAGTGGTGTACTGATAGAAAAAATGGAACAAATATGAAACCCCTGTACGTGCTACAATATGCAGTATGGGGCCTGATTTCATTTTCGATACCTAAGTGAGAACTATGGATGAGCACAAATGCCATTACAGCAGATGCATCTTCCATTGTGTCCATTGATATCTAGGAATATATAATGCAATGTTCACGCTGGTAGTTTCAGTTTGAAGGATGTTTTCTTTCCGCTTCTACCAAAAACGTTCTCTCTAATGCCGGTGTGTCGAAGATATGCATGAAGGATAACTGAAATTAATTTCTCCTTATGTCTCAGTTGCTTTATCAGTTGAAACGAGATGGATGTAAGGGTTCTGAATGTTCACACACCAGATATTTGTCGTTATGAATACCCAACTTAATATTGCTGTCCGTATATATCATTCAGATATTTGACCGTGCTATAAATTTTATCTATGCAGCCATTATTTCCATGTTTGTGCGATACTGTTTTTTCCTTTTTTTTTCTTTTGGAAACCTCATAAATGTGAATTACATATATGGAAAGTATTGAAAGTAATGAAAAGTTCGACTTCATTATAAAGAACTAAACTCGTTGATCTTTGATTTGTTTTGTATATGATGATGAACTTAAACAAAACAACTTCAACGCATGAATGATTCCATAATGTTTCGTGAAAGTACAACTGTCAAGCGAAGAATATGATGTATGAAGCATTATCAATGCGATGAAAAAACAATTATAACAAAAGTCGATAAATTTAACTAAAGAGAAAGAAAATATAATCATCCCTTTTAATCTTGAAAAGAACCTCGATTACACAAAGGAACAAATGCTATTATTATCTCCAAATGAAGATAATAAACTTCAAGTGCAGCGGTTGCTGGGTATTAATGAGACACGAGCAATAAATGAGCTTTCTTGATCTGAAAGCCATTCATCATTACATCATCTTTATTAATAAAGCTTTAAAATGTTCCACATGTCACAGTTATAAATTCTTCATTCCCTATCATATTAATTTTACTTTAATTCAACGATAAATGGCAACATTAAGAATATCCCTGAATTAATTAAAGGAAAGGAATCATTAAATAGATAAATACAGATTTAGTGTTCTGAATGTAAAACGGTCATAGAATCCTAAATCTGGTGTTAATGTAATGAGACCTCGTCGCGTTACACTGTAATATTTCGGTAACAGTGTTCCGCAAAAGTATATTTGTGAATGTGGTCGTTCCTTCTTTATTCAAAGTGACAACTTAAGGCATAAAATTTGGCCAACATTCGCTCATATTTTCCTTTGACGATGCAAAAAACATCAGAATCTTTCACAAATAAATCTCGACTGTTTATTTCAACCCAACTGAGCCATAAATAGAAATTGATTTTCTTTAATGTCACACTGATGATACAAACTTGAAATACAACAGGAAAGTCTGGGCAATACAGATATTTTTTTTCAAAAGGAGGAAATAATACATATAACTCAGCCAAGACTATATCACACTACATGTGTACTGTGCACGCGTGCATGTGAGTTTGTGTAATGTAGAGTGATTAAGTAAAGTATAGATTATATACTGTGATACCTATGCCGTCGAATACATATCTGGTTGTATTTTTCTAACAACTGTATCATATTTATAATAGAAAGGAGAAGAAAAATCCGGATTTTTTCTTTTGATAAATAAAAATAATTGACGATACTCCTTGTTCAGAAGACTTTTAAAACTTGAAGCGGTTTTTTTCTAATAAACTACGATGATCTGTTTTGCTTTTTTCTTTGTAAATGCATTCTTTTTCTCATCAATTCATACTTAAGTTCGTTTTTTCTATTGAAAACAGTAACATTAGAATGCTATTTATAAATACATTAGTAATGCACACATCTTGTTTCTGTGCCACTAACTTTCGTCATTTATTGACATTTTCCTATATCCTTTTAGAACAGTTCTCGTTAAATGCATCGAAAAATCAATTAACTGAAACGAATTTATGAATTTTTGGTTCATGTCTATTAAAATTTATTAGAGTCAGGTTAGTGGAAAAGACAGCATCATCGTTAGTAAGAATTGTTACTATTGTTTCGCTCATTGAATTAATCACGTTGTTTAACATATTCCCAGGGCTATTAGGCATACATATCGGGTCTGCATTTGAGTAGGTTTAGTCTTTAATATATTTCTATACAAAATTATACTTTATGCAAAGGAATAAATCATTGACGTTATACCGGCTTCAAGCAGTTCAGTTAACTGTGCATTTCAGTTACTCAGTCGAAATATTCTCAATGCAAAAACACAAAAATAATTTACAGACAATTTGAATCCGCGTGGATGTTTTACGAGTCAACAGTCTTAAGTTAAACCCCGATGAAAGACGCTGATGTTGACAAGAAACGAACCACGGATATCTTGGTTGAATTTTTGCTCGATCTGCGAAACTCAACCTCCTACAGTAAGTTTCATGGCATTCTTCAATGTGATAAATCTCTTCAGGATGCTTATGGTATATCTATTTTGAGTTTGTCCATACTGAACACCTGCGCCTGTAGTGTTTCAATTAAGCTCTAAATGATTTCCTTCTTGTAAACGATTACACGTCTGCAATGGCACGTTTCCTCTCTTCCAGCCAGATATTGTCAATACAGCCCAACTATTATCAAGATGATTTATTGGTGTTTGGTTTAATTTTCGCTCTACTGTCATCGACCTTTGCATTATGTATCTATTTTCTTTGAAGTACATCACAATCCACATTCATTATTATCATCATTATTATTATTATTATTATTATTATTATTATTATTATTATTATTATTATTATTGTTGTTGTTGTTGATATTATTATTATTACTTTTTTCAATGATTTGAGGGATATAACGCAGCTGCTGCTTCTATTGATTTCTATCTTTGCGCTGTAGGAGCTGGAAATGGTTTTATAAATAGTTACAAGGCGTGAAAATAAACTATGACTATTCGGATATATAATGCTGTATGTGTGTATTCACTAACCCACACAGACATATATACATGCATGTATAAAGAACATACAAATATGCCCATAAGTATATATATACATACATATATATATATATATATATATATATATATATATATATATATATATATATCCTTTGTATGTATGTATGTATGTATGTTTTCTTTTTTAATTCAAATTAAATTTTGAGCGACCTCCTGCTTGGTAGTAAATATATGACGGAAAGTATCTTGATTTCAGGATCATCGTTTTAAACTCAACGCAGTTTTGCAAGATTGTGCAGTCCCAGACATCCTGATCATTTGTAGCGTATCAAATACTGATTTGCATACTCACACCACGATCTCGAGTTCATCCATTGTTTGCTGTAGGAGGGTTCGTATGAACCCTGTTGCTCCAATAATATATATATACGTATATATATATAAATACTTAAAAAGACTCCGCCGGTTACGACGACGAGGGTCCCAGCTGATACGATCAACGGAACAGCTTGCTCGTGAAATTAACGTGCAAATGGCTGAGCATTCCACAGACACGTGTACCCTTAACGTAGTTCTCGGGGATAATCAGCGTGACGCAGAGAGTGACAAGGCTGACCCTTTGAAATACAAGCACAACTCATTTTTGCCAGCTGAGTGGACTGGAGCAACGTGAAATAAAGTGTCTTGCTCAAGGACACAACGCGTCGCCGGGAATCGAACTCACAACCTTACGATCATGAGCCGAATGCCCTAACCACTAAGCCACGCGCCCTCACATATATATATATATATATATATATATATATATATAATATATATATATATATATTATATATATATATATATATATATATATATATATATATATATTATATATATATATATATAAAGAGAGAGAGAGAAAGAGAGAGCGAGAGAGAGAAAGAGAGAGTTTATGAGGGGTAATGTTGTCATTGAGACCCAAAGCTGTCAGGTAATGCTGAATAAGCGCTATAGATAGACCGTAGTTAAGTTCCAGGTTCGGTGATTATGCGAATAAGGGCTTATATCTATAAATGTTCTAAAATCTACACAGCCTTGTTTTTTTTATCCCATTACAAAATATATATATATATATATATAAATACACATTATATAGATATACACACATATATGTTTATATATGTGTGTATATGTGTATGTATGCATGTATGTATGTATTTATATATTTACGTATGTATATTTAAAATTTTATTTTATGCTGTAAAGAAATAGCTACAATTCATGAAGTAGATTTGGTGCATTCGAAAAATTATCATTCCATGATGTAGCTAATTATTTTTTCTAAGCTTTGTGATGTTCAATGAAACAAAAAGAAAACAAAGACGTTCAACTTCGCTCGTTTGACCTCTGATCGCTGAATATTTTTGATGAGAATTAATGTTCAATTTTCCTTACATTAAGATTGACATTATTTTTACGTGAAGTTCATTAAGCTTATTTTCGTTACATTCTTTGTGTAGACATTAATTAGCTTCTCGTTTAGAGTATCATGTGATTCAAGAATTAGAAGAGAAGAAGAAAATTGAACATATATTTTGAACTCCACTTTATTTTATATAGCATCTCATCCGGCAGTACACAACATACATCTGTGCAGTATTTCAATTGCCTCAATTATCGATTTCTTTTCATGTCATTACATAATAGTCCATTGTTCTACAGGTACGGCTTCCAGGAATAATTTAATGATTCTTTTAGTAAAGAACACAGACTGATACATATGCACATAATTATGTATGCATAAAATATACGCATGCAAACACATTTAGACGCATGTTCATATAATTAATACGCTTCTGCACCAATATACGTACAATGTTTACACGCGCACTCACGCACTGGTTCACTGACAAACGTATAGGAATACATGGTGGGAGCACTCCGTCGGTTCCGACGACGAGGGTTCCGGTTGATCCGATCAACGGCACAGCCTGCTCGTGAAATTGACGTGTAAGTGGCTGAGCACTCCACAGACGCGTGTACCCTTAACGCAGTTCTCGGGGATATTCAGCGTGACACAGAGAGTGACAAGGCCGGCCCTTTGAAATACAGGTACAACAGAAACAGGAAGTAAGAGTGAGAGAAAGTTGTGGTGAAAGAGTACAGCAGGGATCACCACCATCCTTGCCGGAGCCTCGTGGAGCTTTAGGTGTTTTCGCTCAATAAACACTCACAACGCCCGGTCTGGTAATCGAAACCGCGATCCTGTGACCGCGAGTTCGCTGCCCTAACCACTGGGCTATTGCGTCTTCACATAGGAATACATACAAACGGTCATAATCCCGTACTGAATCTTTTATTGAAGAATAATTACCATTTATTCCTTGAGAATTACTCGCAACGTCACTCACGAGCAAACATATGGCCGCCTGTCCCGTCTGACTTTTTCCCGTTGGAGTCCGTTTTTCTTCTAATTTCTTGTAGATTTTAACTTTTCCACTTTGCCTTTCTGTCTTTCCCTGATTCTATTTCCACTGCTCAATCTTTTTCGTTCTTTTTCATATCATCTTGAATGATTACTTTTCCCTCCTGAAGCAGTTTGGCAACCATAGGATGAATTTGATAAGATAAAATGCTTAAATAGACTTGAATATTAATTCTGACATGAAGGGAAACCATCTGGCCGGCGGAATTCCAAGATATAGCCCCGAAGATCATCACAGATCCTCCTCCATGTTTAACAGTTGGAAGAAGACAGTCTGGGTTAGATGCGTCTTTTGTCTGTCTCCACACGTATACACGACCGGTGGTCGGGAATAATATATAGGATGATTCGTCCAAGAAAATAACATACTTCCACTGCTCTAGAGCCCAATTCTGTAGGTCTTTACTCCACTCTAAAAGCTCTTCAACGTTTGGTTTTGAAAGAAGTGGTTTTCTGATTGCAGCCCTCCCGTGAAATCTGGTTTTGTGCAGCTGCCGGCGAACAGTTTTAGTGGAAACTGGGTTCTCAAGGTAGTCATTAAGCAGTAATTTTGGGAGCTGTACTTTTGTGATCGTTTCTAACAATTCGCGTAAGAGTCGGAAGGTTACTCTCTGAAAGTTTTGGTTTTCTTCAGGAGTTTGTTTCGACAAGAAGGTTTTACCCTCTTTCTCAAAAGCTGTCATTACTTCGGATACAATACGTCTTGATACACCAAACATTTCCGTACACACACATGCGCGCACGCACACACACATACATGTACCTATGTGCATATGGTCGTCAACACTCGCTTGAAACGCACACATTCGCACCCACACATTCACCAAAAGTAATTTATACATACACGCGCACACGTTCACACACACACACATACGAGCACCAAAAAGGGCTTTTATCAATTATCTTTCAATTGTTTTAGTCACCAGAATACAACTTATTCATTCAACTTCACCCTTCTTTCTTTCGGCTCCATAAAATAATTCCAGTCATACACTAGGATTGAAGTAAAAGACTTAACCCCACTCCTGAACTTCGGGACTGGTGCCAAAATTTGAAACCAATATTTTTCTTGTTCTAAGCGATCTCATTCCAAATGCCACCGCAATCAAACATACATTTCGTCTTCCAATGTGGTACATTCAAATTTTAAGTAAATTCTGAGGTAAACTCGATCCACATTTTCTCTCCGTGTACATTTTTATCCGTGTACAAACATTAAAAACGAATTATTTGCATATATTTGTATTGTCTGGTCCCTGGAATAAATTTATATAAATCACAAAATAACTGATCGTTTAGAAACTCAGAGAAAAGTTCTCCCATAAAAGTTTGCTTTGTGATTCGCATACTATTCACAAGAGTTTTGAAACTTTTATGCAGCACACTTTAAGAGAAATGTGTAGATCTCCGTTGTAGATTTGTTAGGAAAACTCTTAATTCTATTAAAAGATTTTGAAGAACATGTCCACTCTTATATTCTTTCGTCACCTTTGATATTCAATAATGCTATTTGAACGATCATTAAAGATATGTTGTTGATAAGATCCAATGAAATATCACGTTTCCACTATTTAACAAACAAACAGCAAGAGAAATTGCTGTGTGAACAGGGAAAGTTCAGTAAATCTTTCGCACCTCTGATTAACACATTCGCTATGGAGTAAGCACATTTCTTACGGCTGTTTACAAAAAAAAAACCTAAAGTATGTATGTCCGTATTTATGTATGCATGCACGAATGTATGTTGGGACTTGCATGTACATATGCATGTATATATTTAGATTCACACAAGCATATATGTATATATAAGTATTTAATGTTATATGTTCGCGCTTGTGTACTATTATATTATTGAAGTGAATTGAATTGAACTAATTTCAGCCTAAGAGCCGTGGCCATGCTGGGGCACCGACATTTTGTGTTGCTACGTAATTTTTACTTCACTAATTCTTTTTAAGAACTTGATATTTGATGCAAGAGGGAGTTTGACACCGCTGCTCTCATTTGCACTTCCTGCTGTGAAGTTGGTTCATCTGGGACCCTTGACAGTACGAGATCTAGTTTTGTTTTCAAGGCATCTACATCCACATCATGTAAGTCTCTCAAGTCCTTCGGAAGGATATTGAAGAGCTGTGAGCCTTTAGATTAGGGATAGGGTTAGGTTTAGGCCATTGCAATACATTGTCCAATACATTCATGACAAATTTGGAGTGTTTAGCGCTATGTATTTCTGCCCTGTACTAGTGTTAGTGTAACTCTGAATGCCAAAGTTTGGGACAAGTTCCTTCAGTATCTTTCAGATGTATATTACAGCATATCTTTCTTGCCCATACTCCAGGGAATACAGTCTCAATCTCTTGATTCTTCCCCAGAAGCTTATATGCTAACATTATAAAGAGGGTAGATATACAGACAGAGAGGTTGATTTGAATGTTAAGAACATTAAGGTGTTAGAATTTACCATCTGACTCTAGATGAGTTTATCTTCTGACTGTAGGCTATAGATGAGATGAACTCAAGCTATTTCGCAGAAAAATTTCCTCGGAAAATTTCTCCTTTTCACCTTTGTATTCAAATCCTAACATTTTCCCATTGCCATTTCGAACAATTTTATGGGAGGGTTACTCGTCATAATATTTAATGAAATTATATTGTTATATTTTACTGGAAGTCATTTATTAATTGGAGATGTTTTAGCTGGGATTGTGCCAAGTGCCTTGTCTACTACATAATTTGGAATATGTCAGTTGTTTCTTCCTTTTTTTCTTGGAATAAGTAGTTACTTGACTTTTGTCGGCAGGAATCGAAAATGTCATTTTCGTCGGCTCCAGCAATAAACCTGAATGAAATTGCCCTCAGCTGTTGGTTGGATGAGTGATGTTTCAAATAAAGATTCTTAGTTAAAATACCAGAAGACCTTTCTTGGCGTGATAATGAAAAGATATGTCTTTATGAAACACTCTGATTTTCCGTGGGTGTTTGTAGCCGTTTTGTGGCCATAGTTAACTGAATTTTGATTTACTCTACCTTGTAACATTGCAAACGCAATGTCAAGATTATATGACATATGCCCAACACTACTTTGTACATTTCCTCTTACTGTTCTTTAATAAATTTTAGTAAATTAATGCGAATACTTGTAAATTATTATTATTATTCCTTTCTATTTTAGGCGCAAGACCTGAAATTTTGGAGGAGGGGTTAGTCGATGAATGTTTTGCAAAGAACTTGCACATGCAAGTGCCACCAGTCGAGAGCTCCGCATGGCGGAAGCCAGCATGTGTATGGGGTCATCACCGATAAGAGGTGGACTAGAAGAATCCTAAGAGCGTTAAATAAATTGCCTTGCAGTATTTAGTTAGGCTACTGTATGTTCGGATTTCAAATCCTGCCAAATTTATCTCTTTATCTTTTTATCTTTCTTTATCACTCTTTCCAGCTCTCTCTTTCTCCAAAAATTTTGTACCGAGAAAGAAAAGCATTTTATTTCTGGAAACTCACGTTTATCTGTCAGTTTCAATGATGCTTCCGCCTATAACCTCCAGTCAAACGTCATGTTCCTCACACATCAACTCTATGCGATTGCTATCTTCCCTCTCGGTTATAAGTTTACATGTAAGGCAACTTTCTTAATACGACATCGCTTCCTCATCAAAGTTTCGGAGGAAAATCTGTATCAGCAATTTAGAATAATCAAATTTTAGTGAAGTAGCAGAAAACCATTGAATGTTAAATGCGAAATAGTGAAGAAAGGCATTAATTCTGTACCTTCAATTTTATAGCCGAGTCTTTGAATCGTAGATAAATCGAGCAAACTCTCTGCAGTTCCCACTCTTCAAATTTTAGTATATTATTTTATAGTGTATGTATTTTCTTGTGTTGTTCCTTCTGCCCAGGATACCTATTATTGTGTTTAAACTTCTGATTTGTTGTCTACAACGGCACCTTCCACCCGCAAAACATATACCCTTGATGCCAACGCTTCATTCAACATCGTTTTAGGAAGAAAAACAATTCCTCATTTCAAACAGAAAGTATTGACATTCTTCATAACAAGATTTACTTTGCCGCTATTTGAGAATTTGCTTTTTGTCTTAAACGTTCTTTGATTTAGAATATTTTTCTGTTTCTTTGTTTGTTTTTATGTGTGTGTTTTCTTTGACTAACATATAAACGATTTGAGAGACATTTTCTTTCATTTTCCATCATTTTTACGGATGCTGCTTCTTCATATATTTACATCAAGTTTACATTTTCCTAAAAGATAGCTTTTGATACTCTAGACTTTTTCTTAGTGGCAACTAAGATTGATACATAGATCAGTGGATATTTTTTTCTTATATATGTTGGCATTTATCTCCATTAAGTTACCGATACTTCACTTCTCTTGCTTTATCGATGTTGCTATTTTACTATGAAGATTGTTATCGTCTGAAGCTGCTCAATCAAATTCACTTCTTTAACCACTTTCTCGTTTACATTATTGGCATATAAAAAATTTACAACTTGAGATCTCTCTAAGCCTATGTTAGCATACATCTATTTCAGCTTTCCTTGTAGTTCTTTAACCTTGTGTAAGTACTGATCGAATAAACATATGTTCAAAGGATCTAATCTTGCTCATTTCTCATTTATTATGGCATCTATGTCTAAGAATATAGTATGCAGTTTGTCATAACGTAAATAAACGGTTTTTAAACGTCTTTGAAAGATAATTTACTGCCTTGTACAAGTTCTTATCTTGAGACATTGACTTAGAAAGAGAAGAAGAAAAATGTCACAATCCATTTTTTAAACCTAGAAAGAAGATTTCAAAGCACTCATTGGTACAAGATAAAGATAAGCGGCCTAAAATAATAAATCATTGCATCTTAAAACACTCAAAGAATAAAACAATACAAATGATTTCTATAGCTACAATTTGTCGCCAACATAACGCCAACTGGTCTTAGCTTATGTAGGGTTCAAAATGTATAAGCAAGCCAAAATTACGTGCGAGATCACCTTACCAAATCATCTTTACTCTCTTTTTACTCTTTTACTTGTTTCAGTCATTTGACTGCGGCCATGCTGGAGCACCGCCTTTAATCGAGCAACTCGACCCCGGGACTTATTCTTTTGTAAGCCCAGTACTTATTCTATCGGTCTCTTTTGCCGAACCGCTAAGTAACGGGGACGTAAACACACCAGCATCGGTTGTCAAGCAATGCTAGGGGGACAAACACAGACACACAAACACACACACGCATATATATATATATATACATATATACGATGGGCTTCTTTCAGTTTCCATCTACCAAATCCACTCACAAGGCTTTGGTCGGCCCGAGGCTATAGTAGAAGACACTTGCCCAAGGTGCCACGCAGTGGGACTGAACCCGGAACCATGTTGTTGGTAAACAAGTTACTTACCACACAACGACTCCTGCGCCTATCTGGTGAACATTTGGAAATAATACTTAAATGACAGCCTTTTTTCCGCAGCGTACAACCAAAATGAACTCAATTATTTCAAATCCTTGCCCAAAAGCGCCAATAGCAGTATTCTGTTCACCTTGGAATTTAACCATCATCAACAACTCTTCTTAGACATTTTGATTATTAAAAACTCATAGAATATAGAAACTGACATCTACTACAAACGAGCGGTCTCTAAACATCGCCTCCTATTGTTTTAGTGCCACCGAAAATATACCAAATGCAATATTCCTTTTAACTCAGTTCGGAGAATCTGAAAATAGGTCTCCCATCCGAATATTCAGAATGAAAGATCCCTTAAATTAAAAAACGCACTACTTGAAAGAATGTACTCGTTTACTCTAATGGAAAATAGAATAGAAAGCAGCAAAGCAATAAACATCGAAGTATCACGAAAAGCCAAAAAAAAAAAAAAACAGTTCAGAAACACGCAAAACACTATATTTAATTACAACAGAGAACGCAATAAAAAAAACATCTCGAAACATATCGCTATGGAGTGAAGACCCAACAAGGAAAAAGTCATTTGAATTATCCAATATAGCCAAAAGCAAAGAAGGGAACAGAAGTACATAAAAATCTACCTACCAATGCGAAGCTACCAACTACGCAATGAACTTCAACTGTAAAAAAAGTGTGGCTGACCCAATTCTCGAAAGTGTGAGAATATTATTGAGGAGGTAAATTATTCATTTCAATCGGGACTGGTTCTTACTGCGAAAAAAAAACAAACACTTCTGAAAACCCGTCTTCAAATATTTAACATATGTCATCAAATGCAACGAATGCAAGGCAAGACTACATTGGATAAACTAAATGGAATTAGAGAATGAGATTAAATATTTATCCTCAACAAATATGTGTTCCCAAGACAAGACAAATTCCGTGCCCGGTAGCCAAATCGCCCGTATTATTAATCCAAGCAAGTGGTGGAATAGAAGAAATAAAGTCGAAAATGCATAAGGGAGTATCTTAGAATTAAATCGAATGTTAATGCTTTTGAAATATAGCGATATGTTTTAGCGTTTCACATGGGATTTTAAAAAGTGTATAGCATAGTACGTTGTGTCGCAAATTATTACAATTGTAGCCGTTTTTTAAAAAAAGTGTGTCTTGAAAGTAAAGATGTGTGTGTATATGTATATATACGTATATGTTTTTATGTATGTATGAATGCGCGTGGCTCAGTGGTTAGAGCGTCGAGCTTACGATCGTGAGGTCGTAAGCTCGAATCCCGGACCGGGCTGCGTGTTGTGTTCTTGAGCAAGACACTTTATTTCACGTTGCTCCAGTTCACTCAGCTGTAGAAATGAGTTGCGACGCCACTGGTGCCAAGCTGTATCGGCCCTTGCCTTTCCCTTGGATAACATCGGTGACGTGGAGAGGGGAGGCCGGTATGCATGGGCGACTGCTGTTCTTCCATAAAACAACCTTGCCCAGACTTGTGCCTCAGAGGGTAACTCTCTAGGTGCAAACCCATGGTCAGTGTCTGACCGAAGGGGGTCACCACTCACCACTATGTATGAATGCATGTCATTATTGAGTTTTATTTCAAGATTTCTTGCCAATAGGGAAATATCCGGTTTCTAACATAGATCAAAATATTCTTCATTGGAATTTCCCTATCAACAAGTAGCATCTGCTGGACAGTCTATAAAAGAACATCACAATTCCCTTTTTCCTTGTAATTTTTGTTTTTGTAAAATGTCTACTAGGCTCGTTCTAAAGAAAACCAAAATTCATGTAGCAGCTATCATCCGTCTCCTTTACCCCACACCTCGTTATCTTGCTTACTCCACAACATGTTAAGGAAGGAGGGACATGCATTAAAATGTGTGGTGACTGGCACTATCTAGTAACATTATTCTTCGACAGAATAAACTCTATCTGCAACATTTTATGTAAACAATAACTATATCACTGGTCCACATCTCAGGTTGTACCTATCATATGGCATATTCAATGAGCTTAATGCATAAACGTTGATGAATCAATTTGCACGTTAGCGGAGAGCGTTCAGAGACACATCAATACTTTGAAAACAAACTATTTTTATAACAACGGTTAATACAGACATCATTCGTGGTACAACTTTTGAAAATCTAAAGTAAAACAGGTAAAGTTTATTCCTATATTTTAATATAAGACTAAAAGGCAATTAATTCTCATATATCTTCCGTGCAAGTCCGACTTCATCTCTTCTATTCCTAAACTTACTTAGATTAATAATAAATCCCACATATTAATCGATGTAAATTGAATTAATGCAAATTTTCATATTCGTATTTGTAATGCCTCTTACATCTTATTTATTAACACATATCTACCGCTTGAGACAACTAGATGGCAAAATCATTAGCACGCCGGAATAAATGCTTAGCGGCATTTTGTCCGTCTATATTTTTTCTAAATTCAAATGTTACGAAGGTCGACATTAACTTTCGTTATTTCGGCGTCGACAAAATAAGTATCTTTTGAGCAGTGGGATTGATGTATTCCATTAATGTCTACCCTGAAATTGCTGGCCTTGTGCCAAAATTTCAAACCGATGCATATATATCTACGTATGTCTCTCTCTTTCTCTCTGTATATATATATATATATATATATATATATATATATATATATATATAATATATATATATATATATATATATATGTATGTGTGTGTGTGTGTGTGTGTGTGCGTGTATGTGTGTGTACATACATATATGTATCTATCTATCTATTTGCATGTATATACTATACTAGTTAACATGCATTTCGTTCGGTTTGAAACATCGAATAGCTGTTATATGAATATTTATATATATATATATATATATATATATATATATATATATATATATGTATGTGTGTGTGTGTGGTGTGTGTGTGTGCGTGTATGTGTGTGTACATACATATATGTATCTATCTATCTATTTGCATGTATATACTATACTAGTTAACATGCATTTCGTTCGGTTTGAAACATCGAATAGCTGTTATATGAATATTTATATATATATATATATATATATATATTATATATATATATATATGTGTGTGTGTGTGTTGTGTGTGTGTGTGTGTGTGTGTATCGATAGATAGATAGATATACGTCACTGTTTATTTGGATTTATCAAGCTGTATATTGTTTAATACATTAAATTCTAAAACGATCTACCTGCATCTGCCGACTCATGAAAATGTGACATCTTGATATTTATTGCATTTAAACAGTTAATGTCATAAATCCATTTCATAAAAGTTTTGTTAATGATTTGATAGTATCCACTGTTCAATATGAAGATCAGCAATGACATTAAGAATAATAAATACACTATTCTTATTTTAGTATTAGTTTTATCTTTTGTTATCTGTTATTTTTGGTATTTCCAGAAGTAATTTGTTTCCCAACACCAGCGCACTTGTTTAAGCGAATGCCGACAACAAAGTCAATTCTGATTGCAAAAGTATTACAAGTACTACTCAGTCTCAATATACACATACGTGGTATGAAATTTGCCAGTGATTAATATTTAAGTCAAATCGTTTTCAGTTAGGGGAAATTGAATTGAGGTTGGTTAATGATCACATTTATTTGCACCTGCTTATTTCAAGATATATATGTTTCTGGCTTCAGCTTCCATCTCCACGATGCTAACGAGGCAGCTAAACATACAATACTGAAAATATGGGCAATGTTGATACGTATAGAAATATTTGCTTACTTTGATCACAACACGACCTACATTGCCGCGAACTCAGGTATAATCATCTTACATTCGTTGAGGCAAACATAGGTGCAAATAGGGACGCGAAGTTATGAATTTTTCATGAAGGCCGCGTAATTGTGGATCAAATCGTATCACAGTAATCTTTGCTTAATTATTTATGAGTCGTCTTGGGATATATACTAATATGTTATGAGTAGAGTGCACAAAATCTTGACTGACATTTCTCACAGCCATTACCAAAGCTAAACCTGAAAAAAGCTTTTTAGAATATGGTTTCTAATATTGTCCGACACTAGTCCAGGGCGTAATAAAAGTACAGGAAGTTTTGCATCGGTGCAACACTGTCAATTATTTACTTCTATAAATGGGTAGGTTTGGCCACTTCTTAGACAGGTACCTGGGCAGAACCCGTTGTACTAACAATACAACAGGCAAAGAAGGGGGCAGCACAATTGTCATCCAGAAAACGGAGCGAGTCAGTGAAACGCATACACTCCCCTCCTCGTTTCTCGCTCGTTTTTCATTCCTGCACCCCTCTTCATTTTCACTCCATCACTTCTCAGCCACCACCATGATGGGAGGAATGAAATCATATCACACCTCAATGAGTGAATTCTGGTCAGTGGCCACAAAGTCGGACTATCGGCAACTAAAACGGCATCCCCACTGATTCTGCTCTGTGACGAGGGTATTTTTCTTTCTACTTCGTCCAAAATCTTGGATGTAAAAATAATATTTACGATACTTACAATACAAGTAGCGCTGCCGCTGGCGCCATTACCGATTAGTATAGCAACTCTTCTATGAATCCCTGAAAAAAACAAAACGGCGGAGAATGTCGCCATACGAGGAGGATTTCTTCAGCCTGAGTAGGCGACTCTCTACAGACTGTATTTCGATAAGAAAAAAAGACTGTCATCTCGTCACTACATTCCCCTGCATGAAAGTAGTGCCAAAAAGAATGATTACAATTGCCTACATGAAACCTGAAACCTGGTTGATGTGAGTATCGCACAGCAAGAGTCACACTGCACAGCAAGTGGAACGGGTGGCATGTAATGGAATGCTACTATAGATGAGAGCCTACCGAAATATGATATAGGAAAATGTTGGCAGAAAGAGAAAGACGTGTTTGCAATTACGAAGCAAAGACTTCTAGACCAGAAAAATGTGATGGTACAAAGATAGTGGTTATCCCAGATGGAATTTGAAGAAGTCTCCAAACTAGTAAGCACATTTGAACATAACTACGCTGAGCACGAAGAAAAGGAAGCAGAACAAGTAGATTGAAAACTAGCGGGACGAGTAACTCCACACACAAGAAGCAGCTGTCGAGACAAAGTGTATATGACAATAGCAATAATAATCTTTTCTACTATATGCACAAGGCCTGAAATTTGGGGAGGGGGATAGTCGATCACATCGACCCCAGTGCTCAACTGGTACATATTTCATCGACCCCGAAGTGATGAAAGGCAAAGTCGATCTCAGCGGAATTTGAACTCAGAACTTAACGGCAGTCGAAATACCGTCCAGCATTTCACCTGGCAAGGTAATGACTCTGCCAGCTGGCCACAATGCCAGAAATTTTAGGGAAAGGGTTAGTCGATTACATCAACCTTAGTGCTCAATGGGATCTTATTTTAGCGACCCCCAAAGGGAAGAAAGGCAAGGTCGATATCGGCAGAAATTGAACTCAAAGGCAAAGTCGATCTCAGCGGAATTTGAACTTAGAACTTAACGGCAGTCGAAATACCGTCTAGCATTTCGCCTGGGAAGGTAACGAGTCTGCCAGCTTGCCGCAAGGCCAGAAATTTTAGGGAAAGGTTTAGTCGATTACATCAACCTTAGTGCTCAATGGCATCTTATTTTAGCGACCCCCAAAGGGAAGAAAGGCAAGGTCGATATCGGCAGA
>NC_043018.1:17359542-17364542 GCF_006345805.1 Octopus sinensis | reverse complement strand
CCATGAGATAGAGAATAGGAAACCAGACTAAGTGTTAATTGAAAAAGAAAGCAAACGATGCTGGTTCACAGATATAGACTGCCCAACTGACAAAAAGGTATGCGATAAGGAAGAAAGAAATGTCGATTGATGTAACAGGTTAGATTGAGATGTTAAGAGGCTGTGGTCACCAAAAAAGGTGGTAGTAGTACCAAAAATTGTCGGAGCCCTGGGAACAGGGAGTAAAAATCTTGAAAAGTACGTGGAACACATAAGGGCTGCAATAAGGGTGGAACATTTGCAGAAAACAGCACTGCTCAGAACCGTTCGAATACTCCGGATGGTGCTCGAAAGATAGGGGGTGTTACATTAGTTCACTGATAGCGAACAGCTGACACCGTAGTACATCTCCAGCGATAGAATCTGAGCAAAGTCAAGAAGAAGAAGAAAAAGAAAAAGAAGAAGAAGACGAAGAAGAAGAATAAGAAGAAGAAGAATGAGAAGAAGAAGAAGAAGAAGAAGAAGAAGAAGAAGAAGAAGAAGAAGAAGAATAGAAGAAGAAGAAGAAGAAGAAGAAGAATGAGAAGAAGAAGAAGAAGAAGAAGAAGAAGAAGAAGAAGAAGAAGAAGAATGAGAAGAAGAAGAAGAAGAAGAATGAGAAGAAGAAGAAGAAGAAGAAGAATAAGAAGAAGAAGAAGAAGAAGAAGAAGAAGAAGAAGAATGAGAAGAAGAAGAAGACGAAGAAGAAAAAAAAAGAAGAATATGAAGAAAAAGAATAAGAAGAATAAGAATAAGAATAATAATAATAATAAGAAGAATAAGAAGAAGAGGTACTACGACAATAAGCGTGTGCCGGGTCTATCGAGAGAAATTGGTGACCATTGTGTTTCACTTACGTTAGAGATGAAAGAAATATTCCTTACTATGAAGAGATGTACATCACTCATGATACATAGTTAAAAGAAAGAGAAAAATCATTAAAGTGAGCGTCTTTATTATTGAAAGAGTGGAATGGTAGCTGTCTGTGATATTGTCTAAGAGCTTTACGTCGTACGCACTACATTATTCTTACTGCTTACATGCCTTGGAATGTAGTCGCATAAATAGATGGATGGAAGCACTCCGTCGGTTACGACGACGAGGGTTCCGGTTGATCCGAATCAACGGAACAGACTGCTCGTGAAATTAGCGTGTAAGTGGCTGAGCACTCCACAGACACGTGCACCCTTAACGTAGTTCTCTGGGATATTCAGCGTGACACAGAGAGTGACAAGGCCGGCCCCTTTGAAATACAGGTACAACAGAAACAGGAAGTAAGAGTGAGAGAAAGTTGTGGTGAAAGAGTACAGCAGGGATCACCACCATCCCCTGCCGGAGCCTCGTGCAGCTTTTAGGTGTTTTCGCTTTTTTAGGTGTTTCCGGTCTGGGAATCGAAACCGCGATCCTATGACCGCGAGTCCACTGCCCTAACCACTGGGCCATGGCCCCTCCACACATAAATAGAATAGACTTACAGATCTTATACTTTACAGTATTTTCCACGAAGGCTGCGTTTATAAGATTGAAATTCTGTAAGGGTAAAACCTTATATCGTACACGTAAAATATAATTAATATACTGGCTGTTTATGCGGAAGATAACAAGATGTTTCGACTTCCAACGCTATATAACAAATCAAATCTCGGTATGCTGAAATCCAATTAAATTTCGTTCATTATTAATAGGAGAAAATTAGATTATAGAGCATGGTAAATCGTATGTTATATGTAACTTTTCTGAAATGTAATTTCCACGCAAGCGTATGGAATTCCGTAACAACGCAAAGATTGACTACTTGTATGATTTTCCGATATTTATATTTTTCATCTGCGAAAATTATCATAAAAGTTATTTGCCAGCTCTACATGGAATTAAAAGATGTTTGATTTGAACACTGGAAGAACATATGAAGAATTCTTTACAGAATCTGATGACATGTTCATATAGTGTCTAATATTGATCCATCTCCTTTCTCTTGACAATCTTAGAACGAATTATCCGTTTATTCTGGGATCGAGATAAGAGAACGATCGCCGATGTATTTAGAACAGAATGAATCGATATATCGCATAGTCGTGTACACGTGTTGCTTTATGCTAATGCCAAAAATTCGTATTTGCACAATAGTATTGCAGTTATAAATCTCTGTGCAGATTTCACAGGAAGCTATAATTACTGCCAGAAAATTCAAACAGCATTCAGTATTTAGATGACCAGGATCTGGCTGACTATGCACAATCTGAAGTATTGTACGATTGAATTATTTATGTAGAAGCGATAACATGAAAGGGTGTATAATCAGGATTGATGCATAAAAATTAAGTCAACAATATCAAGCGTCAGCGTCTATGAAACGATACTAAATCTATATTCACTGATATAACAAATAAAAGATGTGCAAATAATCATTAGAATAACAAATATTTACATCATGAATATAACTGTTTTGGCTACGAGACTACTTGTATTTTCATATCAATAGTTTTTGACATGGTATATTTTATACACTTTCCTTACTTAGTTTGTCTCGCTTGTCTTCAGTGTCTACCTCAAGTAACAAACACCCGCGCTCTTTCCATTTCACATTGGTCCCCTTCTTCCCTTTGGTGGTCAAACAACATAAAAAAAATTCAAAAAAAACTTAAAATCTCAACTATTAGCATACTACTAATCTCTGAAATGGGCAACAAATCCTTGTATTGGTATGGATATACATAATCAAGAAGGTATACAACGCATGTGCATGAACACATACATACATACATACATACATACATACATATATATATATATATATATATATATATATATATATATATATATACATACATACATCTATATATATATATGTATATATATATATATATATACATACATACATATATATATATATATATATACATACATATATATATATATATATATATATATATATATATATATATATATATATATATATATATACATACATACATATATACATATATTTATATTTATATTTATATTATATATACATACACACACACACACACATATATATATATATATATCACATATATATTTCGGTGCGAATGGTCTTTTATATGGCGCCGTTTTTAGAATTCTGTAAATACTAATAATGGCATTTTATATAAGCTTTAAGCTTATGCCGATCACAGGACAATGACTAAGAAAAATAGTCTAATAAAGGGGCATATAAGCCCTGGACAGGAAAAAGAAGTATTTCCTATCCGCATGGGAGTCGAACCCACACCGCTTTGTTAACGCGACTAAGTGTGTTACATTTACTCTATTCAGACTGAGTTCAAATTTCGCCTGGTGCCGTTCGCGACAAACCGCCCCTTGGGTGGCAGCTTTGATATATTAAGACCAGATCGAACTCTGGTAAGATTTCATGAAAAGTCTCCAGTTCCAGGACAAGTTCCTCTCTCGCTTTTTCTTCCCCTTTTTTTACTGTCCTGTAAAAGATCATAGATATTGCCTTTCTCCTAAATAAAATTTTAAAAGTATTCAATCATTAATCCTTCCATAAATATACCTATAAATCCATACATATGCAGATACATGCTTACATACTTATATACATTCCTATGTACATACATATATAGGAGCACTCCATCGGTTGCGACGATGAGGGTCCCAGCTGATACGATCAACGGAACAGCTTGCTCGTGATATTAACGTGCAAGCGGCTGAGCATTCCACAGACACGTATACTCTTAATGTAGTTCTCGGGGAGATTCAGCGTGACACACATGATGTGACAAGGCTGGCCCCTTGAAATACAGGTACAACAGAAACAGGAAGAAAGAGTGAGAGAAAGTTGTGGTGAAAGAGTACAGCAGGGTTTACCACCACCCCCTGCCGGAGCCTCATGGAGCTTTAGGTGTTTTCGCTCAATAAACACTCACAATACCCGGTCTGGGAATCGAAACCGCGATCCTCCGACCGCGAGTCCGCTGCCCTAACCACTGGGCCATTGCGCCTCCATGTACATACATGCGTACATGCTCACGCACTTACACACATACATGCTCGCATGAAAAGTTCTTCCTACGATCCTAACCAATGAAAATAACTGTTTATTTTGTAAACACCTATTTCAACTATAAAGATGGAAAAGAATTAGAATTCCAAGAAACGATGGGCAGCCAAGGTGAGCACAAGGCTCAACAACGCCTCAAAGATGAAGAAGGGAAGCCTGAGTACCAATCTGAATTCAGGTTCCAATTTCAAAAGTTTAACCATAATCCTGATAAAAATGAGATTATAAGGAGAAAAGAAAAAAAAATCTCTAAAAGAATATCAATCTGTGGATTGCAACAAAGCTTGTGAATAAATGTGGCTTCACTGCAAAAGAGGATTTGAACGTTCTACATGGAATTATCTGCAAGTAAGACAATTAGATGAATTCACTGAAATCCTTGAAAGGTTTAAATAAATGAGTAAACAGATGAAAGCTAATATTTTCAAGAACTAACATCGAAACAATAAAATCTTAATAGGGTGTTGCCAATGTACGTTAGATAGAATTATCATTTTACATTTAATGTGCAACATGCCTCTGCTGTCATCTTAGGTGTCAATAAAGCGGCCTCACTGAGGATCGAAGTAGCTTCCAAACTCCACACGCCAGACAAATATTAAATTAAACAGAAATATAGATTCACCTCACTAATTAAGAAACACTGAATCAATGAATAAATAGCTTTAGACAAGAAATCGATTAATGTCGATTTTTCTTCGCCGTTGACAGGATGGTAATTTCAAACTTCTCTCCTTTTCTAAAAGAAGGGAACTGGTGCAGGGATAAATAAAGGGTAAATACATTTAGTCTTAAATCAGTTAAACGTCACAGAAAACCAATTAACACAAAATTCTATTTCCGAATTTTCCACTGTATTATGTTAGGTGCAATATATTAATTTCGAAGAAACTCCATTGTCAACGTTATCGTTCGCGAAAAGAAAACTCTGAGGATC
>NC_043018.1:17337042-17357042 GCF_006345805.1 Octopus sinensis | reverse complement strand
CATCTATCTCTCTTTCTCTCTCTGTCCCTGTATATATATATAAATTCAACAACAATTGAGGAACGGCTTCGATAGGCCATTCAACCCACTAGAAAGAGCAGTCAGGACTCAAACCGCCAAGTAGTAGTAATTCAGAAATTAAAAAACATTTACCCTATTTTTAATTTTCCTTTAATTTCTGAATTACTACTGCTTGGCGGTTTGAGTCGTGGCTGCTCTTTCTAGTGGGTTGAATGGCCTTTCGAAGCCGTTCCTCAATTGTTGTTGAATTTATATATATAGTCTCTGACTATTTTCCTTTTCTCACTAGACCGCTTGTGGCGAAAAAATTTCTATTGAATTTTTTTTGCTACCCTATATTGATTAATATATATATATAAATATATATATATATATAAATATATATATATATATATATATAAAGTATTATATATACTATATATATATTATATATATATATATATATAATATATATATATATATTATTATATATATATACGCACACATACGCACACACCACATATATATATATATGTATATATATTATATAAATTATATATATATATATATATTATATATATATATAATATATATATATATATATGTATATTGATGTACTCTCATAGCGAGTGGCTTGATCTGAGATCGTGTGTGGTGGAACGAAAATAATAGGAATAATGATATACAGTACGATATTGTTTCCACTTTGCGGATTTTCACTTATCTCATGGGGTAGTAGAACTGTATGTATATGTGTGTGTGCATGTGTGTGTGTATCATAAAAGTATATAAATAATTTGCTTTTGTTTAATATTCTCATCACTTACGTAACAAAATTTCCCGTTGTTTTTTATTGTTTTCATTTGTGCGGCTCCTCTTTTGAAAAATACGGATTACAGAGACGAGTTGTGTGTGTGTGTGTAGACGTATATGTGTTTGAGTATCGGTGGGTTTTGCATTTTGTTGAATGCTCCGTGTAGAACTTTCGATATCTCACTGTGAGCGTATATGCGAGGGTGTGAGTGTGATTCTATGTGTATGTGTGTGACTATGTGTATTTGTGTATGCTCTGTGTAGAACATTCGATGTCTCACTGTGAGCGTATATGCGAGGGTGTGTGCGTGATTCTATGCGTATGTGTGTGACAGTGTGTATTTGTGTATGCTCTGTGTAGAACATTCGATATCTCACTGTGAGCGTATATGCGAGGGTGTGTGTGTGATTCTATGTGTATGTGTGTGACTGTGTGTATTTGTGTGTCTGCGTCTCTCTGTGTGTGTAGGGGACGAATGTGTTGAAAGAATTGGTTTAAGTGAAATGAAAAGGTTTACAGTAGCACAGCTTGCACTGTTGCGTGGGTTTGTAGGAAGGCTGCTTGATGTAACAGCATTACTTTGATAAGGTTAAACGAGGGAAAGGTAGGGTCAGATTTACATCGAGCTGATAAATGGAAACCGATTTGGGCTTGGCCACGTTGGCGTAAGTGTAAGTGTGTGTCTGTGTGTGTGTGTCTGTAGGTGTTTCACGTGGAGTTGTTCTTATCACTCTATGAAAATACCTGTTCATCAATGTGTGCGTGTTTGCGTAACAGGCACGGGATAACTATGTATGCATAACTAATGAGCATGTATGTGTAAGCATGCCCACGCACTGAGCACGCAATGTTCAGACGCGTATGTATATATATATATATATATATATGTGTGTATGTGTGTATGTATATATATATATATATATATATTTGTCTCTGTGTATGTGTGTGTGCGCGTGTGTTTGTGCGTTTTTGTGTGTCTGTATATCTATATCTATCTATCATTCTATCTATCTATCTATCTATCTATCTATCTATCTATCTATTTATCTATCTATCTATCTATATATCTATCTATAATATATATATATATATATATATAATATCTATATATATATATATATATATATATATATATATGCGTGTGTGTGTGTTTACGATTGGGTATACATATATGTAGAAACACATATATAGATACATATATACATATACCAGGTGTTGCTATTAAGGTAGACATGACCTGGGGCTATAGTGGCCTGGGATTATTTCATGTGAAATTGGTTGAACGATATTTCGGCATCTAGCGTGACTTCCACAGGTTAAAAAATTTCATTCAATATATATATGTATGTATGTATGTATGTATATGTATGTATGTATGTATGTATGTATGTATGTATGTATGTATGTATGCATGTATGTATGTATGTGTGTGTGTGTATGTATGTGTATAAATACACACCTGCATACCAGTTGTAGATATACTGTGGCAGGTACAATTGAATTCATTCCAAGTAAAACAAGTATAACAGGAAAGGTATTCCTCATTACAGCCTACTCATTTAGTGATGGTATGGCTATAATAGACCACTCACCTGGCAACATGCCAACGCTTTTCCACTATTTCACCAGTTCATTATAAATATGGTCTGTCGATACGTTCGCACGCCTTTTTAAATATGTGTGCGGTTGTTCAACACATTTTACTGCCATTCAACTGAGGAAAATGACAGTGAAATATGGAAGCACTCTGTCGGTTACGACGACGAGGGTTCCGGTTGATCCGATCAACGGAACAGCCTGCTCGTGAAATTAACGTGTAAGTGGAGGAGCATTCCACAGACACGTGTACCCTTAACGTAGATCTCGGGGATATTCAGCGTGACACAGAGAGTGACAAGGCCGGCCCTTTGAAATACAGGTACAACAGAAACAGGAAGTAAGAGTGAGAGAAAGTTGTGGTGAAAGAGTACAGCAGGGATCACCACCATCCCTGCCGGAGCCCCATGGAGCATTAGGTGTTTTCGCTCAATAAACACTCACAACGCCCGGTCTGGGAATCGAAACCGCGATCCTACGACCGCGAGTCCGCTGCCCTAACCACTGGGCCATTGCACCTCCACGATAGGGAAATATATGCATCTAATAACGTTACGTTGATTGTATTTATATTCATTTTTGTAAGGAATTAATAGTGCATCTGACTCTTCAAGAGAGTTTTCGAAACACGTGGAATTCACCGTCATATCATTTTCGTTGCATCGACAATGATATCTTTCTTTACTATTTCCTATAAAACAACAGCAAATGAAATCGATACGCGGAGAGGTTTACTTCATCTTTTTTCATCGACCTCAGTTTTTGAAAGATCGATCAATAGTTGTGAGATTTGTGACACCTTGAAATTAAACAAAATACAACGAGACGTTTGATCTGCCACAGTTTCGAATACTGAAGATATCATATTATCAACAAAAGATGAATATACCGTTATTGGAATAATCGTTATAGGAATAATCGTCGATATTTATTCCTATAACATTATGCTTTACTAATTACTGTTTTCTATTTTTCTAACTATATTTTTTATAATTTCTTTTTTTTTTTTTCAGTTTTTGTATCCGTTAAAAAATATCAGTGCAATCGCTTTCAATAGAGTGTTGCGGGTAATTTAGATGGGTTAATGCAAATCTGATTTTATTTATTGCACCATTGAAAAGAATTTGATTTTAAATTTTCGGTAATGTTCCTCTCTCACCACATTTTCCAGCGTAGCTGAGCATAGAGACGTCGTTATGATTTTATATATATTTTATGACACTCTCTTAAAAAAAAACGTATCGCGTTAAAATTGAAAAGAAAGAGTAACGTAGTAGCAGTTGTCAGATATCGTCGTTGGTGTCAACGTATTCATATGTAGAGAATGACGCTCCTGCATGAATACATATATAAGCTCAACACGGACAGATTCACACATAAACGCATTCGTACACTTATATTTGTCCATGTGTGCTTTTGTGTATATATTTTTTAAACTCTTTGCTCTATATTTCTAAAACTCTGTTGCTCTATCTTTCTGACTGTCTTTCTCCCCCTGTATCTCTCTTTAGATATACGAGTGTGTGTGTAAATAAATACCTATATATATATAAATAAATGCTCACACATAAACATCAATATATGTGTGTATGTATTTAAGTATGTATGTATCTATGCATGTATGTATGTATGTATGTATGTATGTATGTATGTATGTATGTATGTATGTATGTATGTGTGTATGTATGCATGTATGTAAGTATGTACGTTTGTATGTATGTATGTATGTATGTATGTATGTATGTATGTATGTATGTATGTATGTAGGCATGCATGCATGTATGTATGTATGCATGTATGTATGTATGTATGTATGTATGTATGCATGGATGTAAGTATGTACGTATGTATGTATGCATGCATGCATGTATGTATGTATGTATATATGCATGTATGTATGTATGTATTCATGGCTATCCGCTGCAGCTAGAAAACATAAAATACATTCTCCAGAAGTTGTATCGACTGATACAAATATCTTTTAAGTTATAATCTTTAAAAAATCAATATTTAATTTCGATTTATTACATGAGTTATGTAAATGAATTTTACATTTTCAAAGAGAGATTATTAGAAATGAAAACTAGAAAAACTGTACTGTCGATAATGATTTCTGCGAACATAGAATTTACGATAGGAAGAACATACAGTACAATCGACAACAACGCATTGGCGTTACTAAATATATTATTTCGAAATATATCTATAGAAAGTAAAAATCGTTATCATTTTCGCTGGTCGTTGCGAAATTCGTCAGTCCTCAAAAGAATCATATCGTCTGAAAGCATTGGAAATAATTTATCTTATGTATTCTAATCTCTGTTCTGTTACCGTTTTGAAGAAATGCTCGATAATGTGAAATATTACACATTCTTTGATATTCCTTTCAGCAACAACTTATAATTTGGTCCCTGAAGGTAGCACGCTGGCAGAATCGTTACCAGGCCGGGTGAAATGATTACCGATATTTCGTCTGTCTTTACGTTCTGAGTTCAGATTCCACCGAGGTCGACTTTGCCTTTCATCCTTCAGGGTCGATTAAATAAGTACGAGTTAATTCCCTTGTCAGTCATTGCTTGGCCCCTCTATGTTTAGCCCACTGTGGGCAATGAAGTATTTCAACTGTCTTTACGTTCTGACTTCAAATTTCTGCCGAAGTCGGCTTTGCCTTACATCCTTTCGAGTTCGATAAATTAAGTAGCAGTTGCGTGCTGGTGTCGATCTCATAGACTGGCCCCCTCCCCCAAAATTTCGGGCGTTGTGCCTGAAACAGAAAAGGATATTTTCGTCGCGGAAAATTGACACAAGCATTTCTGTGTATAAGCAAAATATAGATACATATACTGCCATCCACACGCATATATATATATATATAAATACATATATATATATATATATATAATAATAAATATTAGGGAATGAATCCAAATTTACAGGGAAAAATCAGATTTTGGGTTAAATCCAATTTTATATTAAAATATTATATAAAATAATTCGAGACAAAACCACTACTTTACAAATCAAACAAGGAAAGAATTAATCAATACATAAAATTTTAATATAAATTATATATATATATATATATATTATATATATATATATGTATGTATATATATATATATATATATATATATCAAATCATCTGTAGACAAAGTGGGCTGTAGGAAGAAAGTAAAATTTTGTCAAAATAATAAAAGTGAGGATAAACACAATGCAGCCCAAATTAACTCGATAATCAACGATAATGACAAGGTAGTCAATTCTGATAACGAAACTAAATACCATGGAAATAATACGAAAGAGGAGGAAAAAATTAGAAATAAAGATACGGTAAATGATAGTAATAAAAAAATATATTCATTAACAACTAAAGACTGATTTCTAACCACAAAAACACATTCTAAAAATGGCAAGAGTTATAACAACAGCTTCGACACCCAACCTAAGTCAACTACCTGAAAATACTATAATTATAAAATTTAACACAAAACTCTAATACAATAGGAAACAAGATTAAAACCTTCGCTCCAACTACACCCCCCCCCACACACACGCGCACACATATATACAAAAATATATTTTTGTGTATTTCTGAAATTCTTTCAGGAAGAGTCTTGATCTGAGGTAAGCATTGCAGAATTAGGAATGTAGTTTACATTAATATTTACTGACACCTTTGGGCACAATTACCTCTCATATCCTCAATATATGTATATATATATATATATATATATATATATATATATATATATATATATATATATATACATATATATATATATATATATATATGTGTTGTGTGTGTGTTGTGTGTGTATGTGTGTGTGTGGAGGCGCAATGGCCCAGTGGTTAGGGCAGCGGACGCGCGGTCGCAGGATCGCGGTTTCGATTCCCAGACCAGGCGTTGTGAGTGTTTATTGAGCAAAAACACCTAAAAGCTCCACGAGGCTCCGGCAGGGGGTGTTGATCCCTGCTGTACTCTTTCACCACTCTTTCTTCTGTTGGCCTGCTCGCTTAGCCAGCGGGGCGGCGTCATTCGAAGGCTAAAACAATGCGAACGCATTGTGACCAGCAATGTGTAACAACATCTGATGGTCTGGTCGGTCACGTTATCACGTGATATATATATATATATATGGGGGGGGGGCAAAAGAATTGAAACACCTTAAAATTTCAAACAAATTTATTTTCACATGTGGTAGGACCAATTCCGCTCTCAACACTTTGCAGCGATTTCTTTTGAAAGTAGCGTTTTTTTCTGATTTGAAATACTTAATTAAATCATGCTGTTGGGAAATACTGGTTTCAGTCATATGCAGAATATATGTAGAACACGAAACTGAAGAAGGGATATCTTTAAAAGATTTTTTATTTACTGTCTTACGTACGTTTCAATTACATATGTGTGTCAGTATGTATGATGTACGCACGTATAAAACTATAGTTGTCAATGTTACGGTATCCTTCCTACAATGATATTTGGCAATAAGACGATTTGATATATTTACATCTTTAGGGGTCTCTTGCTGTTATACCATTCCATCCAGGAGCGTACAAAGCAATATAGTCAACAATTACCTCACCTCCTTGGCGTTTATACCCTGTACACCACTTGTGACTCATCACTGTATATCGAATGTAGAAATCCCAACGTTAAAATAAATGTTTTCAAGAATTTTGTCCTATCTGGACGCAGGAAAGAGAGACATTTGATATTGCGTAGTGGAATGATGCCTATAGATTTTGAACTCAGCGTTACACGGACATTATCAATAGTTCTACGAAGAGAAAATTGATTGATTTATTAATTTCAGAGCGTAAAAATAACACACAAAATTAAACGAAGTCATATATTTATATCGTATTTATAAAGTTCTATTGAAATTTCAATATATTTAAATCCACTTTAGGAACACCTAGAGAGAAGTAATTCAATATAATATATATATTACTGAACATATACGTTGGCATGAACTTACATACATACATAGATACGCTCACGCGCATCTCTCTCATGCATGCCTGGAGAATAACAGCCACAGTTTCAAATCAATTGCAATGAAATTATATTTTTCAGGAAATGAATTCCTAGCAAAATAAATGTTATATTCGTCAAAATAAATATCCTGCTGCAAAGAAAATAAACAATGAACAGAATGGTTATGATATTATTAGCTAAATGATTGGCAGCTGGATTTCAACAGACTTTTCAACATTTCAAACAGTAAAGCTGAGTGGCATAAGATTGAGTTGTTTTATTTTGTCGTATGATGATGTGTTGGCTTCAATTCTGACGAAAGTTTGGGACGTGCAGAAAGTTTTTAATAGTTTATGGCCAGAGATCCTGTCTGGGAATAAAACCTCACTTTATATTCCAGTGACCTAAGATTTATGCTTCAGTACGTTTTTGTATTCCACGAATCTACGAGATTCCTTTAATGATCAGGGATACTCCAAAAAAAAAAACGAATATTAAATTCTGAAGCAATACATTATAGCTTCTGAATATGGCATCTTTTACTTCAACAGAATTACATTATAAAAATATCGCCCTGTGTGTAATTCGTAATTCAATTCGCACACATATTTTCCATTTGCTTTTCAATATGTGCATCCATAAACGTGAGACGTTTATTTATGGCGAGGAATCGTTGCTTATTACTTACGAACCGTTTACTTCTTTTGCATTCCTGCTCAGTTGACAAACCACCCTTTATCCTGTCGTTAGGTATGCTAGAAATACCAACGAACTCTCTATCTTCTTAACTAAAAATGGCATATGTAATGCTGGGTCCATTCTCTAGGAAAACACCTTTGCGAAAGGAGAGACCATGACCGAAGGTAAGGGTGCGCATGGGGATCTGGCTGCTCTTTAATAAGAATTATCACCTAGGATAAGTAATTAAAATATTCGTATCCCTCTTTTTATTTGCATAGAGTTGTTGAAAGTAAAACCGTCAAATATTTTAAACACTAAGGGCAATAAACGTAAATGTATTGTAATTTGCCTTCGTATCTTACATTTTCCTTTAAGATCAACGAATGATGTATCAGTAATATTCTACAATTAATCTAATTGGCAATTAGCGTTGTTTTCGCTACAGAAAATGTACTTTTGTGCATAAAAATGCAAATAAATGGATAAATAAACATAAGGAAATTTTAAATGGGAGTAACATTTAATTCAAAATTTAACAAATAAACACCTTATAGAATAATTTAATTCCGACAACGATTTTATTATCTGCTTTTTATCACATATAAAATATATTACATCTGAAAACAGTTGTTTTTGAATGAGAAGTGAAATCACTAAATATTTAATTATTTAACTAGGAAAAACGCAATTTTATTTTGAACTAAATATTGTTTTAATCTTTAGTGTAAACAAAGAGACTTCAGCATAATTATTTTTTAAAAATGACAAATCACACCAAGTTTTTCACACCACTAATAAAAGAATGATTGGTTAATGCTTACTAATGTTATTCATGCCAACTGAATGTAGGAAAAGCAGTTGAGAATATTTAAGGCTAATGGGAAATAATTTTAGATCTTAATATAGAACACGTAAAACTAGCTTGCCTTAACCCAGCAGGATGGCATAAATCACCATCACTTACATCTTTTGGGAGTGTTTGCTTCAAACATTACAAATCAAGAATGCACAGGAGCAGCAAGAAAATGCTATCTCGATGACTGTTAGTTTAGTATTTAATTGAAATGCGTCCAGATCCATAAGGAATATCTATGAGAACGTTTGAAATGTAATTATTTTCTTTGCTTGAAGTGCTACATTTCATGAAGGCGATAACGCTTCTACAACCGTCGTTTATCATAAGAATGTTTCCTATATCATTCATTTAATGAGACAGTTGAATTTTACTGCATATCATCTGTAAGACAATGTTGGTTTAAGTTGGGGAAAAAATAGTTTTTCATTATAGTATACTATGGCTGAAAATAGCTACATTTATTTTATCTATAGCGCGGTACGGTTTTAGGGGAAAGGTGAAATAAAGTGATAGAAATCTTAGCAAAGGTTAATACTTGCTAAGAAAGTTGAAAATAGCTTTGCAGCCCTGCCGCAATATCAGTCTGTTTCTTTATCTGTTTACGACATGAAGATTCGGAATATTGATAAAATCTATCGAAGAGCAATTCTTCTGTGGTTTTAGAAATATAACACAACATTATTTAGATATACATAAGTTTCTCTGTGGTATTCTTCCAAAATAAATATCTCGAATGTGATACAACTGGTTTTTATCAAGTCCTAGTTTCTTTTACATTAATATTAAACCATTGGTCTGCCCTCTCTGATATCCAAACCCACCGTGATAATCTTCTCTCAAGATTCAATGATATATATATAATATATTATATATATATATTATATATATATATATATATATATGTATGTATGCATGTATATATATATATATATATATATATATATATATATATATATATATATATATATATATATATATGTATATATATATGTGTATATATATGTATATATAATATATATATATATATATAGTACGTATACGACGGGCTTCTTTCCATTTCCGTCTACCAAATCCACTCTCAAGGCTTCGGTCGCCCCGAGATCATAGTAGAAGGCACTTGAACAAGTTGCCTCGAAGTGGGATTGTAGCCAGAACGATGTGGTTGGGAAGCAAGAGCTACAACTGTGTGTGTGTGTGTATGTGTATGTGTGTGTGTGTGTATGTGTATGTGTGTGTATGTGTCTGTGTGTCTGTGTGTTTGTGTATACTTTTTTAGTGTTTTAAGATTTTCAAGCCGATTACATGGAGAAATTTGGTCAAATCCATTTTGCAAAACAGTCTCGCTTTGTCCACGAGATTTCTCGTACATTAGCGTAAATAAATCAATAAATCAATGAATCAAGTGCCATTACTCTTCATTGTCATCTTTTGGATGTTTGTCTCCCTTAATTTTGAATGTTGTTTTCATTATTTTGCAATGTTTTGTTTTTCTTCTAGGCATGTTGTTCTTATACTTGAGTGCTTAGGTAGTTCGCTATTGGAGCATGTTTCTTCTTTGTGTGAGAGTTGTGTGCTATGTGTGTCAACGTTTAGGAATTGGGCTATCCCGATAGGGTTACCCTCGCGTATAGGGGCTCTTTGAAATATTTGAGTGTAAAATATCGTTCATGTATGAAGAGAGAGAAGGTTTCATCTCTAATATTTCGGATGATATATGTTGATTGTACAACGTCTAATATTCCAGTAATACAGAGTTGAGCTCATATTTCGTAATCCGTCCGCTGTAGGTTTTGGCTTTAGCAATGATTTTCCATTTTATCTGCGGGTTGCTTATTCTGCCTACTTTCAACATTATATTTAACGGGGATCTTGCAGTTTTTGTTTTTGTTTTTGTCTCCAAATGACGCCTAATTTTGTGTATACTTTTCCTTGAATGAGTTGCCCGTCACTCCGATATATGTCTGTGCTATTCTGTTGAGGTCAGTGATCTTGGAGTTGTATATGTGTCCTTTCTCGAAACAGATATTGTCTAAATGGTAGCAGTTTGGGCATCAACAGTTTCATGGTCTTTCGGGTATATTTGTGGTGTGTTTATATAGAGGCAGAATTTGAACTCAGAAGGTAAAGTTAGACGGTCATAATATGCAAACATTTCTCATGGCTCCAGTACACTCTTCGCAGATGCTTACATTTTTAATGTTTTCCGTGAATTTTTCACGGGTCCTGCTAGTAATAATAATAATAATAATAATAATAATGATAATAATAATAATAATAATAATAATAATAATAATAATAATAATAATAATATTACAATAATAATAATAACAATAATAATAATAATAATAATTACAATAATAATAAAAATTATAATAGTAATAATAATAATAAATTACCAAAAACATGTAATGAAAAGAAATATAACAAGTAACTGCAGAATATGTGGAGATGGACAAGAAACAATAAATCATATTATCTCTGGCTGCCCAGTCCTGGTTAAGAAGAAATATACTCACAGACATTACAGTGTTGGGACCTACTTACACTGGAAGCTATGCCAACATTATGGAATAACAACAGAAAAAAGATGGTATAGGCACACACCAGAAAAGGCCACAGAAAACGAGTAAGCAACCATACTCTGAGATATGCCGACACACACAGATAGAGAAATTAAGGCCAACAGACCAGATATAGTTGTCAGAGATCATGAAGAAAAAAAATTCTTTCTAATTGATGTATCAATACCGGCAGATGACAACGTGTCTCTAAAAGAAATGGAGCAACTTTCAAAATACAAAGACCTGGAAGTAGAGGTAACCAGAATGTGGAATCTCAAAACAGAAACAATTCCTATCATAGTAGGTGCAATAAGCATGATTAAAACATATTCAGACAAATACATAACAAAACACTAGGACTTACAAACACATATAACATACAGAAAGTTGCACTACTAGGCACTGCACACATCCTACGCAGAACACTTTCCATACAATAACCATCAGAGCATCACAACAAATCACAGCACATACCTAAGGCACAAAGAGCTGCGCTCGGTAGTGAAGTGAGAGCACGCTATAAAAATAGAACTACTGAATAATAATAATAATATAATAATAATAATAATAATAATAATAATAATAATAATAAATGCCCTGATGCAGTACCAGGCAGTGGCTCTCATGGCTTCTGATCTTAACTGATTGGAAGTGTTATCATGTACATTGTTTTGTCCTGGTATAAAAGATGGGCTACAGCAAATATTCTGCTCAATACCACAGATTTGCTTGTCAGTTGTTTGACCTTAACCAGTTGAGCATGTCCCTTAGTGGCTGACGATATGTGCATCTCTGATCACGAGCAGAAGTAGTGGGGGAGCATCATAGCCCTGTGTTGAGAAGAATTCTTTGGGGTTTGAATAATTCACCTCTGGAAACATGGGTGTTTCGTTCAACGTCCTTAAACAACCCTTATTCAGGGACCTTTTGAGCGGGATGGGTTACTCGATCTGAAGAAAATTCTAACTGGGCTCCACCTGCAAGGTCATGTGCTGTTTATCTTGATATGAGATCACCATGTCGCGCACATATGGTTGTGATGCATGTGCCTGGTGTACCCTTATCAGACGGGTAGTCATGATGGGTATACTGGGCTTCGTATATTTTACCCCAGTGTCACTTTGATGGCATGCTCTGCTCGCTCACTCAAAAATAATAATAATAATAATAATTACAATAATAATAGAAATTATAATAATAATAATTATTATTATTATTATTATTATTCTTACTATTATTATTATTATTATTATTATCATTATCATTATCATTATTATTATTATTATTATTATTATCATTATCATTCTTCTTCTTCTTCTTCTTCTTCTTCTTCTTCTTCTTCTTCTTCTTCTTCTTCTTCTCTTCTTCTTCTTTTCTTCTTCTTCTTATTATTATTATTGCCAACAAGCTGATAGGTTGGGGGCAATTATAATAATAGGCTTCAGAATGTCGATGAGATTTTCGGGAAAGAGTTGTCTGCCATAGTTGCCACCAATTTTAATCTAAGTAACAGTCAACGTAATGATTATCCAAAGAAACGTCTGTTTCATTTCCTGGTAGATGTCATTTTCGTACCTATCATGTTCATAGCAGTGGATGTCTCTCAACTACATTTCTCTGAAATAACTTCAAATAGAGAAATTGTGAAAATGCTTCGATGTTTCGGTGAATTGCTATGCAGCATCCATCCGTACAGAGATTCCATGCAGATGTTATCTATAAATGTGAGGCGAATTTCAAACCAAACCACTTGAAAACGTTTACATGTGCGATGGTTACTTATCGATTTAGAGAGCTGTGTTAGAGATGACACCACTTTTGAAGCATCGATAAATAAATTTGATCCGACAGCCAAAATTCGTAACGTATTTCAGATAGCTACAAATAGTTCAGTAGCGGATGTAAATTTAGCTCCATCTCAGTGTAAAGAATGTAAAGTTTCTCTATTTGCTTGCATCATTACAGAATATGCAATCAGGAATATAGAAATAGTTGCATATGTTTGGTGAAATATTAAACAGAATTTATATACGTACGAACGTGTATGGCACAACCATTAACATAACATATCTAATGATCAAAAATATTATCACAAGAAGTAAACATACTCAGTTATTCTTCAATTTTTTAATAATGATGTCCGACACATTAGCCGTGTCATCAATCCCACAATGTAATATGCAAGAAACTGAAGCGGTAAGAGACGTTCGACATATTTTCAATACCGTATCAGCTACACTACAACAGAATAATAGCATATTCTTCAACGATTTTTTTCAAAATGCTACAAAATTAGCAGCATTCTAATGCGCTTTCCATACGCATTCTAAAAGCAGAGGGCCGCCAGATGTATCGATTATTTCATGCATTGAGGCCAGATTGTGCCGGTCTTTTTTTCAATCGTACATGGAGCAATATTGTGTACATGTGTACTTGCAAACACACACGCACACACACACATACACGCTCACATACAGATCTCCTACATATGGACATAGTTATACATATATACATAAACATATATATATATATATATATATATATATAGATAGATAGATAGATAGATACATAAATAGATAGATAGATAGATAGATAGATAGATAGATAGATAGATAGATAGATAGACAGATATACAGATATAGATATAGATATATATATAGACATAGAAAAATAAACACAGATATGTATATCTACCTGTCCATCTATCTATCTATCTATCTATTTGTATATATATATATTATATATATAATATATATATATATATATATATATATGTATGTACCTGTGTGTGTATTTGAGTGTGTGCGAGGTATGTGCTTGTGTGGGTGGGCATGGTAAAACTGGAAGATTAAGAATGCTGGCAAGAATCAATACCCAACGTCCTCGTTAATTCCTCCCTCTGGTCCCATAAAAAGCCAGAGATTCTTTCTAATGCTTCCTTGACTTTGCGAACGGCTGCATTTATATCTGCTGCTACCATTCTTGTAAGAATAAGATTTCTGCATTTTATTCTCTGCAGCCAATTAGAACTGGTAGAAGCAAATGCGAATGCTGAGACTACTGTAAAAATACATTTATAATTCATATATTCCACATTTGGCGTCCTAACTTATCGAGTCTCTTTTGTGTCTGATGCAGGTGATAATTGTGTGTATTCAAATGTTTATGGCATATGGTCTACATTAACATTGATTTTACTCACGACAGCTTTACAAGGAACTTCTAATTAAAAGAGGCAATATCTCACTTTTATTGAAACTTTTATTCGAGTTAGCAATATTTAGAAAAACATAATGTGATTTATCCAATTTATAACCTACGTTTTAAACATATATCACATAATCGTATGATAATAAAATTTAATACATTTTAAGATTAAGCCTAAACTTATGTTTGTTGATATTAATTATAGGAAATAAATGTACTAACATATACAATGAATGATATTTTACCAACCTTATGTGAAGATAATTTTTACTATATTTATAAGGGAATAAAAATCGTGAGAACATTGTCTCAACAGGTGCAACTCAGCAAGTAGATGTTTTAACAATAGTAGGTCTCCAAACCGTTTAACATTCCAATATTATATGAAATTATACTTTCTTCTTTAATATCTATATATATAAAAATGTAGTTGTGTGAGTGTCTGTCCCCTTCGATTTAGATTCCTAACTACTCCCACATTTTGCGGTACAGTTTAACCAAATTCGGGTATCTTATAGTCGTGATTCATATCGAGCCCGTCTGGCTATTAGCGCGCATCTACGATGAGTCTACGATTTTAAAAATAATTTAACATCATTTTTTATTCCATTTTAATGCATAATTTTTCGTGTGTCGATGGCAGCGGAGTTGGCGCCCACGCTCAAACACCTGCACCTGTTTGCTTCTCCTTCTTCTTCCCTCCCTCGTGAAGCTGTGGGGAAGGGAGTGTAAGGAAATCAATGTCGTAATGCGTTGTCAAGGAGACCAGCGTTCTTTTAGAACAACGACTTCATGGCTTGAAGACACCAAAACAGAAATGGCTAAGAAAGCCCGAATTGGCATCTATAAGGGAAGTAACTCTCTAAAAATGCTTATATAGTTATTTCCCTTACAAACCTGAGCAACGCCGGGCGATACTGCTAGTCATTTATATTTCTTTACTATATTGTTATGAAAATATATGTGTGTGTCACTCTCTCTTTCTCTATCTCTCTCTCTTTCTATCTACATATATCTTAGTGTTTAGGCTGTTCTACTTACGATTGGGAAATCGTGGGTTCCATTCCCAGACCGGGCGTTGTATTGTGTTTTCGAGCAAAGCGCATCATGTCACGCTGAGATCATTTCGTCCTCTGACATATGGCACAAAGTGCACCTGCAAAAATTATGGCGTTTTGATGGAGGGAGTGGTCTTATGTGAACACACACATTTGATCACTATAAACATATTATCGTTTTAGTTGTTGGGCAAGAAATTGCTAAATCCTCATACGTCGCCTAAGGACGGGAGAGTCCATGTTGATATTTATACATATACATGTGTGTGTGTGTGTGTGTGTGTGTGTGTGTGTGTGTGTGCGTGCGTTTGAGCAGAATTTCGGCTAGTTGAAACGTTTGTCAAATATTTCAACTGCTAAAAGGTAAATTCTCTGCAGTGACCGTGGAGGAAAAAAATCATTCAGAGTTATCTCTCTTAGGTACAAGTCATTGACGAGAGTTAAAAAATCTGAAACATCGATCTCTGGGATTCCTAAAAGATAGCGACGCTGAACGAATTGGTTGTTTTCACACCTTTTTACCACAAGAGAGATTTATTCTCCACCGTAACTGCAGTCTATTTGCCTTTTAGTAATTGCGATATGTGACAAACATATCAACTATCCTAAATACTGCTCAAACATACACACACACACACACATATATATATATAAATACCAACATGGGCTCTCCTGTCTTTAGGCGACGTATAAGTTTTCAGCAATTTCTTGCCGAACAACTACAAAGATAATTTCCTAATACTTTATTATGCACACACACATAATTATATATACATACATACATACATATATATGTATATATAATATATATACATATATATATATATATATATAATATATATATATATATATGTGTGTGTGTGTGTTGTGTGTGTGTGTGTGGTGTGTGTGTGTGTGCGTGCGTTTGAGCAGAATTTCGGCTAGTTGAAACGTTGTCAAATATTTCAACTGCTAAAAGGTAAATTCTCTGCAGTGACCGTGGAGGAAAAAAATCATTCAGAGTTATCTCTCTTAGGTACAAGTCATTGACGAGAGTTAAAAAATCTGAAACATCGATCTCTGGGATTCCTAAAAGATAGCGACGCTGAACGAATTGGTTGTTTTCACACCTTTTTACCACAAGAGAGATTTATTCTCCACCGTAACTGCAGTCTATTTGCCTTTTAGTAATTGCGATATGTGACAAACATATCAACTATCCTAAATACTGCTCAAACATACACACACACACACACATATATATATATAAATACCAACATGGGCTCTCCTGTCTTTAGGCGACGTATAAGTTTTCAGCAATTTCTTGCCGAACAACTACAAAGATAATTTCCTAATACTTTATTATGCACACACACATAATTATATATACATACATACATACATATATATATATATATAATATATATATATATATATATATATATATATATATTATATATATATATATATGTGTGTGTGTGTGTGTGTGTGTATAGATATACATATATATGTATATATATATATATATATATATATATAATATATATATATATATATATATATGAAAAAACAAGTCAAGATAGAAAATGCTAAAATAATTTTATAATGAACATTTCAGTACCAGTTTCAGTCATTTGAGACCTTTTCAACTGTAACGATTAAATAATTAAATTTAGAAAAATTAAAAGAAAAGTTTTTTTAAAAGAATATTTGTATAGTGTTCAAATATAAGTGGCATTTTCCTTGTTTCTGCCTTTCTCTGTCTCTTCTTTACACTTGTGGGTTCGAGGTCCTATATATATATATATATATATATATATAGGAGAGGCATACTAGAAAGTTTTGGGGAAAGCACTTATAACTGTCCTAAACTATTGCAATTTTTGAATATATATATACATCACCAAGCAACATCATTAAAATGGGATATAATTCATATAACATTAGCTTGGCTGAAATTATCCTGTACATTTCTCCGATGTTCAGTGGATGCGTTAGGGCAGCAGTCTGGAAACTCTAAGTCATCGCATTCAAACGGTATAACTATTATCATATTATCGAAATACACAATAAATGCTATAGGCTTATAAAATACTACACTGAATTCTGTGGAAAGCGTGATCAAGAATATCACATGTTGCGAAGCGCAACTGCTCTCAATTGTGCTCGTTTTTTTTTAATGATATATCCACTCAGTTCCACTCTGTATTACCTACAATACGCTAAGGGATGGAATATTTTAAGCCTATATAATACAGAACTTTCGAATATAACACGGAAGTTTGATTTGATAACCAACGATATTTGTTTTTAGATGCAATTTTCTTTCAATTTCAATATACACTGGGGATGTAGTCACAGAAGATGTAATCAGAATGTTGAGTGATTAAGTCTCATTTTTAAGTTTCAAATGCTGAGTGGACGACGCTGAATCTCTTCTGAAAACTTTCACTTGGATCAATTAATCAACTTAATAGATATTTGTTTCATTGTTGTGGGATTATAAACTAGGGAACTGAAATTTTAGCAGGCCCATGTATTCTTGCACAGTAAGACCAAATTAAACAGAGTTTTATCTCAGAGAATAATCTATTGACCAATTACTGAAAGACCCATATCAGATGACAGACGGCCAGCATTTCAATTGAAACTATTTGTTGCGTAATGGATATGCTGCTAAATAAGATTTTAACTATTTATATAAGGAATGATGGATGCAAGATTAAGTAAGTCGTGTAATTACATTTAACTCTTTCTCTATTTCTTTCTTCATAGCTTTGTCTGTCTTTCGGTCTCTCTTCCTCTGTGTCACTCCCTTTCTATATTGAAAAACTTTTGATTAGCTTACCATTAACGGCTGAAAACGCCATCAGATAAATTCTAAGGAAATATTCCAATCAGTTTAAGGGAGAAATATATAATCAAAACACATCAAATTCATGTATTTCCGATAATTCTCTACAGAAAAGATTCATTTCTTCAAATTTCGTGGTTTATATACGACCACTTATCTAGCTTGTTTCGGACAGTTGATAATGAACACAGACGTTTCTCAAACACATCAAATATCATAATCCGATTGTTTAGCAACTATTTAAACGTATTTAATACAAGAATCCCCAACTCCTTGATGGAATATGTTTCGGCATTATTTTGATATTATCAATGAACAATATACTTAAATAGTGGTTTAGGACCAGTGATGGCTTTTATAAAATGGCTGAATCACTGACAAAAAATGTAGAAATATTTCAAAAAATAAAAAACGATTTGAATATTTAGACAAAAATAAATAAATAAATAAATAAAATAAAGATAAGCCAAGAAAATACGAAATATTTAGAACATTTCTCATACTTGCAATAAAAGTGATGCCAGAGTCACTAAGACAGTACACAGGTTGCCATTTAATAATGGAATTGTCTATAGAATGAATATTTCACATAATTCGATTTTAGCTATTTATAACTCTGAATTAATAAGAAAGCAGACATATTTATTTCCCAGATCAGTGCCATAAGTCATACATATTTATGTGTGTATATACGTATACTTGAATGCATGCACGTAAGTATGTATGGATGTTTGTTTGTTTCTATGTATGAATGTATTTATCTATGTTTCTATCTATCTATCTATCTATCTATCTATCTATCTATCTATCTATCTATCTATCTATCTATCTATCTATCTATCTATCTATCTATCTATCTATCTATCTATATATATATATATATATATATATATCTGTCTGTCTAATATATATATATATATATCTGTCTATCTATCTATCTAGCTATCTATCTATCTATCTATCTATCTACCTATCTATCTATCTATCTATCTATCTATCTATCTATCTATCTACCTATCTATCTATCTATCTATCTATCTATCAATCTATCTATCTTTCTATCTATCTATCTAGCTGGCTAGCTAGCTACACACACATATTTGTCTGTGTGCAAGTATACGCATACGTACGGTTGAGTTTGTATGCGAGTGTGGGTTAGAATGTTTATGCGTCGCATATGTGCGCGCGTATTGATTTAAGCACTTTAGAAAATTGCCATTATTTAATGAAAGAAAATATATAATATTCTAAAATCGTTGCAATATTATTTTAAACTGTACAATCATTCTAGCTTTAAAAACTTCAGCTTCCAAGATAGCTGGGATGCTGTGCTTCCGGTTGCCGGCATTATCCAGTGGTGTTGGACAGGGATCATGGAATTCCTGAACCGACGCTTTGAGAGCTTGAAATAACATC
>NC_043018.1:17327042-17332042 GCF_006345805.1 Octopus sinensis | reverse complement strand
CAGCGCTCAATGAATAAATGCCTCTGTAACCTCAAAAATAAAATGTCGTGTCCTTTACAAGATCAGTGTTTAAGGAAGAATTTAGTGTATGAATATCAGGCCTTAACAGGGGATTTTAGGTATTATTACTTAGGTTCGTCTGCTCCAAGTTGGAAATCTACATAATTATTCGTCTTCATTATGTTTAGTAGAAAATGTAATTTCGCGAATCTTAGTAAATGCAGTTGTGATTTAAAAGTCAGAAACATTCACTACTATACTCTTTACTCTTTTACTTGTTTCAGTCATTTGACTGCCGCCATGCTGGAGCACCGCCTTTGGTCGAGCAAATCGACCCCGGGACTTATTCTTTGTAAGCCCAGTACTTATTCTATAGGTCTCTTTTGCCGAACCGCTAAGTTACAGGGACATAAACACACCAGCATCGGTTGTCAAGCAATGCTAGAGGTACAAACACAGACACACAAACACACACATATACACACATATATATACACACATACACGACATGCTTCTTTCAGTTTCCGTCTACCAAATCCACTCACAAGGCATTGGTCGGCCCAGGGCTATAGCAGAAGACACTTGCCCAAGATGCCACGCAGTGGAACTGAACCCGGAACCATGTGGTTGGTTAGCAAGTTACTTACCACACAGCCACTCCTGCGCCTATATCGGAAGAATTGTGGGAAGGGTGATTCAATATGTGTATTCCCGGGCGTTCGTTTCCGTTTAGATTTTATTGATACGAAGCCTTTTTCACAACCTATGTTTCAATCACCTGATATAATGGCTGGTTTTCATAGTGGATATTGTTGTGAATCCAGTGATAATGTGGTGCTGCTTTCTCGTCGTCACCATGAGAATGAAAACATCTAAGAGATTTGCTTCGCTTTGAATTTATCACGTCTGACTTAGCAAGAAGGCTAATAGTTTTGAGAGCAGAGAATTAGTAGATAATATTGAATTAGTATATGTCTAGTCATTTTTCAAATCGAATCGGTGAGAAAGTGAATGAAAGTTGTCTTCAGCGGAATTTGAACGCAAAAAGACAAGAACCAGAAAGAGAAGGTAAAACGGAAATAATTGGCAAATGAATACCCACTCATTAAAATCGACGAATTGAATGTAGAAATTTCAGTCGACAGTTTAAGTAAACCAGTATCTGTCAATAAATGAAGAAGTGAAAAAAAAAACAAAAAAAAACGTTAATCTCCAACGAAAGAATTCTTCGAAACTCTTTCAATTCTTTCCCTCCTTCATTTTTCGTTTTCTCTTTTCAGTCTTTCTATCATCCATTTCTGCATTCATTCAAACCGACCTTTCTTCTTCTTTATGCTTCTGTGGTGGTCGATATATTTTATTTCATTGTTGATATTTATTTTTTTTTTTGTGTTGATTTATTTGTTTGTTCCTCAGTGTGTTCGATGCGTCCTCTCTCTTCAACTTCATTTCTTTCCATGAAAGCTGGTGCAAGTCAAATAATCACTTTAGTTCAATAATTACCAGTCTCTTCGATCTTCCTCCAAGAAGCTACTTGAAATTATTTTATATTACTTATTCGTAACTGTTTTATATTTGTGAGCATGCGTTCGTGGAGGTGTGGACGTGCTTGCATGTGTCTATGTGTGTGTCTGATTATGTGTCTTTGTGTGCGCATGCGGTGGTGTGGGTGTTTGTGTATTCACAAAGAATATTTAGTTACTATATTTCATTTTATTTTTGGTGAGGCCTCTTCAAACTGAGAGAAGAAAATCAATTTAATGTTCTATTGAGACATCCAAAAGATATGAAAAACACTCCACCCTTAAAAATACGCGCATTTATAAGCAAGTATAAATGCAAGTAGACGCACGCACACGTACAGCCACACACGCAAGCATACATACACACACACATACACATATACATATATATATATATATATATATATATATATTATAGTATATATATATTATATAAATATATATATATATAATAATACTATATATGAAAATATATATGCAGAAATAGATTTTTATAAGAAACAAATAAATACACACATACGCATATACATATATATATATATATATATATTATATATATATATATATATATATATATATATATATACTTATATATAAATATATATATATATATATATATATATATATACTTATATATATATATATATACATACTTATATATATACATATACGTATACATATGAATACAGATTCGCACACAGCCATATAAATGCATGTGTCTGTGCGTGTGTGTGTGTGTGGGTGAGTAGCGGGTAAGTGGGGGCGAGCGGGTGTGAGTGGGTGGGTGACGTTCTCTTTTGGAGACCACTAACGTCGTTTTATTGAGGCTTCCAGCAGAAGCTATTATTCATGAAAATCTTCTTTTGCACGATCTGCCCACCATACCTTAGTATATCGTAATTAAATGGCTTTATTGAAATATCTGACAGATGGAAATATCGAAGAGAGAAATATACGTTTTAATAAATATAAAACAAAACTTGCAAATCGACACACTGTTCAAACACAAACGCATAAAGGCAGACAGATAAACACTTAGTAGGACACACACGCTGCCTCCCACCCATACATGTGACCATGCACATTATAGCAATGAACAGAAAACATTAAATATAATAATGTGTGTACCACATTGTTCATTAGTTCTAGTAACATTCTTTCACAGATCTCTTCACCCATTTACCATCAGAAAATTGATTTATTTTTCTTATCCTTCGGCCGACATATTTACTGGTTTTATTTTCGTTTTTTTTTTTACTGTTGTTTATTTCCGTGGCAGAAGAAATCAATGGAATATTTGAGTAGTCCTCTATAATTTATGGATATAAAACAGCTTGCCCGGTTTTTGTATTCCAGTTGTGCTATAATCTCACCAAAACCGAAATTTTATTGTAAATCTACTGAAAAGTGCAAGTCGTAAGAACAAATATACCATTTGTTACTTAAATTGTTGTTATTGTTATTGAAAGAAATACCATTATTATTATTGCTGTTAAATCGCATTTTCAAATTATCGATTTCACTCTCACACGTTATACTTCTAACAAAGGACGATATGCTTTTAAACTATGTCTAGTGTTAATAAGAATTTTTGTTTCAAATCAGCAATTAATTCGAAATGGGAAGAAGCCAGCAGCCTTTCTAAAAACCGCGTTCCATATGAATGCCTAGCATAGATTATTGGTTGTGAGTTGCCGGATAGCCTTCAGTAGCAAAAAATGTGAAATGCACCGATAAATTTCTGTGGCCTTTGTTACAAATAGAAATATTATCGCGACCAATTTTATAGTGATATGCCTTGGAACATTCTACATAAATGTCGTCTATGAACGATAGCTAAATTGATTTCGTTCATTTCGTTCAATATTTTGCATCTGGGATAGAAAATAGAAATTATTATATGCTTAATAATTAACTGAGTAATCAAAGAGATCCCCTCACTAATCTACAAAGATTATAGGCTTTATAGAATTTAGATATAAAACACTTTTTTCAAAAAAATCGTTTCTGGAGGATCGATGTGAAATATCAATATTTGAACACTTATTCATTCATCCATTAATTCTCACTAATCCATAATGATTTTCAAAATTCTAGAATTACATAGAAATACTCATTATTAACGTGGACTGCTGTTACAACGAAATAAAATGATTCTTTTAGGAATTGCAGAGATTTCTAAAACTTTATCTCAGCCCCGGTTTTGTGATGATAAACAATACTATCTTTGGCATGATGATTAAATTTTGTATTCATTCCCAATGTAGAAAATCACACAGCGACTGAAGTAAATATAAATTTATAAATGTTACAATACTGCCGATATATGAATAGGGACGCTGAAATTAAAGTCACGTGTCAGCAAAGTAAAAAAAAAACATAACCTACCGAGAGAATCAATTACTTAATATTTCGTACATATATCTTACTAGGATTTATGAAGAATCTGGTGTATCGTGGAACACCAGTGAGTACACGAAAAAAAAATATGAGTAACAGAATCAGTTTATGATTGACATAATGTTGTCAAAATATTACGCGTTTCATCAGGGACTCTTAATCTTTTGACGTTAAGTCTTACAGTTACGTAAATAAAATGATACTGGTAAACTTCGCAGAAATTGGAGCATTTGTAATTCGTGTAAAAGGTAAACGTCCACGCAAAATAGAGAACAGCATCGATCAGCTTGATTTGTAACTAATTTTGTTCTCTAACAAAATTATGAATACTTCATTTATGCGGTATTTCTAATGGGTCCAAACAAAATATAGAAGTCTTGCAAGTTAAAAAAACATGGAACTTAGGAAAAACTCTTACGACCGAAAACAATACGACAAACATGCAAGTTATATATAAAAAGACATTCAGATTAAAAAAGAAAAGAACACGCCTTTTGAATTCACAGTGTAAGAAACTTTGGAAGAAACATGAGTGTAGAGATAATATTTTAAAAACACACACACACAAACACAAACATACACACACATGCATATATATATATACATATATATATATATATATATATTATATATATATATATATATATATATATATATATATATATATATTGTTGGTAGAAACAGTAAGATAACAACAGAAAGAAAGATACCTCAATATTATGTAAATAGAGGAATTTATCTGTATATATATATATATACGTATATGTATATATATATATATATATATATATATATATATATATATATATATATATATATATAATATATATATATAATACTAATACATATGGAATATATGTACCACAATAAATATTTGTATATTTGTACATCTATTCGCACGCTCAATTATTCACCCACGTTCATCTCCATAAGCTCATACATATGTAATGTGTCTGCAAAAACAAATAATTGGAAATCGTTTTAGTATTATATCATTCATATGGCAGAGCGACCAGTAGATTTTCTTATTGAAAAGAACCTATATTTTCATTCCTAAGATAACTGATCTGTTAAGTG
>NC_043018.1:17317042-17324542 GCF_006345805.1 Octopus sinensis | reverse complement strand
ATAAACGCATTTCGTTAGTATATTCAATAAATTACTTTTTATAGCATTTGTGAGTAGTGCCAAAAGTTGACGAACACATCATCGATCGCTGTATTAGTGTTATGATCTGCGTCGAAAGAAATACACTGTCATTGAGACGGTTTATCTCCTTTGTTTCACAGATTTGCAAAGATAATTTGGTCCCATTAACTGTTTTCCCAAACACTTAATATTTTAAATATGCCGCTAAGTGCTTTTCACATTATCCGATGATCTTGAATAATTTTTAATTAAGATAAATTACATCATAATGAAGATCTATCAGTTTATTGTGAAGTTCTTATCATGAACACCAAATGAAAGAAATTAAAAACCGAAATACAAATAAGTGTGAAAGTGTGATGTTTAGCAAGTGAAGTGGCCTCTCCGGGCAGTTTGGATATTTGTAGATCATTTCCGTGCAGGTGTATTGTAAACAAGATCCAATATCACTGAGAAACTGGGATGGAAGCACTCCGTCGGTTCCGACGACGAGGGTTCCGGTTGATCCGATCAACGGAACAGCCTGCTCGTGAAATTAACGTGTAAGTGGCTGAGCACTCCACAGACACGTGTACTCTTAATGTAGTTCTCGGGGATATTCAGCGTGACATAGAGAGTGACAAGGCCGGCCCTTTGAAATACAGGTACAACAGAAACAGGAAGTAAGAGTGAGAGAAAGTTGTGGTGAAAGAGTACAGCAGGGACCACCACCATCCCCTGCCGGAGCCTGGTGGAGCTTTAGGTGTTTTCGCTCAATAAACACTCGCAACACCCGGTCTGGGAATCGAAACCGCGATCCTACGACTGCGAGTCCGCTGCCCTAACCACTCGGCCATTGCGCCTCCACACTGAGAAAGTAATGAGTATTTGTAAAAATCCCTTCCCTAATTAGGCAATTCAGAATAATGACTGGGGAGTATTCAATGTATAAAGAATATTGTTTTTCGTTCATAACATATTAAATGACGGTTTCCCTGGGATGTATTTTAGATTTTATAATTGCCACAGAATCTAGAAAATCTGTCTTATAAGCCTATGGCTTGGGTAAGTTCTATGATCCATTTGTTGTTGACTTTTGAAACAGCTGCCGAATTCCTCTACTTATGAAGATATAAATTATTCATTTGAAATATTACATGTCATCGAGGTTAATGCTGGTTTGTATCTGTCACCACGACAACATGCTGACTGTTTCCTATGATTTATCTCTAAAACAATCCACTAAATTCACAGAGAAACTCATTTTGTCGGAAACAGCGAATGAGATGAAACGAGATGTAAGAATTCAATGAGAAGAATCCGTGTGATCAAATTTCACTGGCTGAACTATTGGGTTGTCATGGCTTTTTTAATCAGCTAAATACGAACTATTTTGTTGCACAATGTGTCTCCATCTTTACTTTAAGTTGAAAATACCCTCTTCCCAGAATTGAGGTGATTTCATGGCAAAGAATTTATCAAGGTATCTTTTTATGTCATCCAAGGAATTGAAATTTTTACCATTAACGTTATTCTGCAGGGACCTGAATAAGAGGAAATACGAAGGAGAATATGGTGAATATGGAGGGTGGGGGTAACACATCCCAGCCGAGCTGCAGCAATTTTTGTCTGGATCCCAAGCATCACTTGCCGAAAATGAACTTTCTTGCATTTTAAAAGGTTACAGAATTAACACAGGTTATAAGAACATAAACCTTCTTCCACGAAAAGATAGCTTACACTGTGCTCTAAATGGAGGTGTAGTCAAATCCTATTTTATGGACTCAACTATGTTCTAAAATAAGTCGAAAGACAAGCTACTATAAATCAGCACGGACTTTCTGGACCACCCAATATTTGCAAACGATTCATAAACGACCGACAGCTGCAGTCCAGTACTCGTCGCTTCTAATTAAACAATTTTATTGTTGTACATGTAGCAGTTTGTGCGGCAGAGATCAGTTTCTTGAATAAGAATAGTTCAGGTTATAATTAATTGCATGCAGTAAGGCCCCCACACGAAATATAACTGTCAACAGTATCTATGATAATCATTATTTTACGTGCCACACTCCTCATCAACTGAATATTTAGACGTACAGTATACTCACGTTTGTAAATTATATTTTCGTATCACCAGAATAATAATTTTAGATGTAAAATGGATGGGATTTCTTGACAAACTGAATCACCGAGAAATGGTGCAGGATTTCTGCTGCCGATAGCGTTCGTTGGTCAACAAGTATTTTCCATCAAACATATGTCAAGGTGTGCTTCGTGTCGTTTTTAATGTTCCATTCTTCGCAGATAACCTTGGAGCAGTGTCGGATGAAGATGGTGAAAAATTTCACCTGGACATTAGTGCTATGGAGAAACGGTACCAAGCCTTCTGGAAGGACCGTATACTAGCTGACTACTACTGAACAATCAGATCGGGAACACTGCAGAAAATCCAAATCACAATGTTTCTAATTCTGTAGTTCTAACTTTGTTTTGTCCGACCCATTTTTTTATGTATTCACTCTTTGTTGAATGATAGTGATGAGTTTTAACTTAATAAACTAATTTACTTTCTAAACAGAATATGTCTTTATTCATTACATTAATGATTTCATATATACAAATGTGTAAATATTAGCATATATCTACTGAAAAATCTGATATGTGCGGCATACAAATGGAGTGAAGCTTTGAAATCAGCATGAAAAATTAGTCTAAAAAAATATGTGTATTCATAATGAGTAAAATACATTTAATTTTGTTGACCAGTATAGTCAAATCCGAGGAAACTAAGCGATGGCGAAATTCATTGCTTTTTGGACCATCAAGTCTTTTCGTTTTTAAACAAAGATTAAAGAACGATGTTATTGAAATGGTAACACGTGATTTGAAGTGACATTGGTTTCAGGTTGTATTGATCAAAGTTAAGGGGACATATGTCCTTATAGTGGTTACATACCTCTACTTCACTTTCATTATATAGGGCAAATATCTCTGTCACTCTGATTCATTACGGATGAGTATCCGTCTTCGATGTCAAAGGATTTGCTCAAGGAAGCGGACTCCGGTGGTTTCATTACCTTATTTCAGTTATATAGACGTATACGTGGCTCTGAAATCCATCATCGTTAGTTTTCCTGTGTGCAAATCGATTTTGAAACTCCCTGCTTTTCTAAATTCGTTTGTGCTAAAAGAGAAAGAAAATGAAAATAAATAAGCTTACAATAATATAGGTAGAACGATAAATGAATTATAAACTTGCTTGTTCTCTTTCACCACAGCTAATTCATTATTCTCGCTGTAATGGCTTTTTGTCTAAACTATAACACCGGAAATTATTAGATGAGGGAGATAGGAAGGAGGAAGGTGTAAGCTACGCCATGTTATTCAACAAAAATCTATAACGACTGTTATGGCGTCCGTCATACATTCTAATAATAGGTTCTGTTTTGTAAGATGAGAACAAGGCTAACTAACCCCACCGGATGTTGTCTGCTGCTTTCTTGGTTCTGTTGCACTTGTATGGATGAATATAAATTATATGATCTATAAAAATATTAAATAGGTGGGTGAAAGTAATGTTGCGTATGATGAGTAACAATGAAGAGAATGGTGAGAGAGAGAGATAGAGAGAGAGAGGGATAGGGAGTAGTGTTGAATGAGAACGAGATATAGGAGTGCGCAGAAAATATTTGAATAGGGAAAGGGGCCAAATGAATAAAAATTGAAGTGCAGATTTTCAGGATGTTGTAAATGGCACGCGCAAGCACACACACACGCACTCTGATGTCCATATTTGTGAGTTTACAAATCCGAACCGAAACGAGTAACATGAATTATTAGAATTCTCCTGATCATAAAACTGATGAAATGTAAAACTAACTGTGTCAGCGAACTATTCGTTTCTAATTTTAGCAGAAGGCCATGCAATATGGTCTCTATCGATTATATCAAACCCGGTGTTCAACTGGTACATATATTATGAACTTCGAAAGGGTCAAATGCAAAATTGGTCGCGGTGAGATTCGAACTCAGAACGTAAAGACGGACGAAATGCCGCTAAGCGTTTAGACCGGCGTGCTAAAGATTCTGCCTGCTAGCCTCCTTATAGTAACTAAATTTTGCAAAACATTCATCCAACGCAGTAACAATTTTACTTACGCAAAACCTAAAGTCTGAGAAAAAGGAAATCCATGAATTCTTTATTAGGAACTTCAGATTTATTTCCGTAACTTTATTCCGTAAATTTATTTCGACTGACTACAAATATCAATTTCTTCACTGCATAAAATACTTGCGATTTCGCAAACATGGAAGAATTACGTTTAGAAAGTGGAAGTTGTGCGGGGTGATTAATGGAAAATCTGTGCCGGCGTAAGCGTTTTCCATAAACTGTATCACATAGTGTACTGTGGATTTTGTATTTATAACTAGAAGTGTGCCAAACAATCAAGTATTACAAAACGATCAGAACGTTACATAAAGTATTGCTGCGCATATAGATACACAGTGGAGGCGCAATGGCCCAGTGTTTAGGGCAGCGGACTCGCGGTCATAGGATCGCGGTTTCGATTCCCAGACCGGGCGTCGTGAGTGTTTATTGAGCGAAAACACCTAAAAGCTCCACGAGGCTCCGGTAGGGGATGGTGGTGATCCCTGCTGTACTCTTTCACCGGGCGTGGTTGTTCCTGATGATATCTTTAGCCACTGGATCCTATAAAGGATCTGTTGAGGTAACAATCCACGAAACGTGGTTGGAGTCCCTGCTTGTTTGTTTGTTTCTTTCTTTATGTGTGTGTGTGTGTGTGTGTGTGTGTGTGTGTGTGTGCGCTACTTTTGTTAACTGAGTGTTCACACACAATAAAACTCAGCTTCTTTTACTGTTGGAAGCTTTACGTCAAGACAATAATTTAATTCCAGAAAAGTTGCTTGGAGCCGAGGCATTAAACAGCATTTACGTAATTTAGGTAATAAAAGCAATGAAAAATATAAGTACAGAATAAGTGATACAAATTGCCTGGCAATTCTTGAATAGTAGATATGTTTCGAAGCCAATTATAGCGTTTAATACTTATACTTAAAAATATAATTAAAGTTTTATTTCATTCCCTTGAGCTGTAATTATTTGGTTTTTGAATGTATAATTTCCCCTGTAATATTCCATGTTCTATGTAATGGCGAACCTGTGAAAAGGATGTTAAGTTGTGCTCATATCGCAAAACGTGGTAAAGCTAATTAAGGTAGTTTGACGTGTTGTCCAAAGTAGAATACATATATATACTTGGCCATGAATTAGAGTGTTTCTATGTTTAGAATCTTATTTAGTGGATGCATTGGAAGAAGACCAGTAAACCCAGGAGCAACTGAAGTCGAGTAGATTGTGAAAATACAGGTGGAAATACAGAATATTTCAAATTATAATTGAAATGAAGGAAAGAGCAATAGAAGTAGTAAATCATACATGTGTAGATAGAAATATGGCAGTCAATTAAACGTGTACAAGACTTATTATCTAAATTTGCTTCAGGGGCTTTTAAAGAATCTAATGCTGTGTAGGTGTAGGACGTCCAGTTTTAAGTGCTTAAATTTATTGTAATATTCAATATTTAATCCTTAGCAATTATGCAGAAAGAATTATTCTACGACAAACATTATTTAAGACATATTTAAAACTTGCACTAAATAAATACAGCTTACAATACAAATCACTCTACTATTATTACTTTTGTATGAAAACTTTCTTAACTTAACTAAACATAACATACCACATAACTCAAATTATTTTCTGGTTCATTTTATAGACAATTCTAGCTTTTCAATACTTATATTCTCACAGTTTTGTTGTATATCTTTATATGTTTAATACTGTTCATGTTAATATGTGGTTCTTCTCTTATATACCTGCACTTCTCATATATCCTACAACAAAGTTAACCCATAAAACTTTTCATTTTAACACTTATTAAATTATTTGCTTCTCTGTCTTTTTTTTTTATTTTGCACCTGTTGCTAATTTAATTCACATTTCTTCTCCCATTTCAAAATTGCACCCATTATTTTTCAGCTCACCTAAAATTTAAAAGACTTTGATGTTTTTGAAAGTAAACTTTCTATCGCTCACACTAAATTATAAGTACAGCAGAAACTTATTTACTCATCAATCATTTACTTTTCTCAATTCCTCATCCAATTAACTTATTCTATTTTACACGACTATATATCAATTAATGATGTTTGCTTATTGCCGTTTAAATTATATATAAAAGTTTCCTATATTTGCCTAATTTTCTCTTCTAATTTAATTATTCCATTAATGACTTTTAAAGTTATTTTAAATCATTTACTGCAATCTACCATCACCTTTCTTGACACTTTATTCGTTCTTAATTTTAATTAGTCAACCGAATCTTAAATTGCCTGAAATTTATCAAGTATTGTATGGAATCTATTAGACATCGTATAATTTCGTTTTTCTCGCTCGTCCGTTTTATAGATTTTGTGTAGAATAGAATACAGCAAATATTCAATCGTTTGTAGATTCAGTGTACAAGGAAGCACACAGTTAAGACCTTCGAACTTTTCATAGCCAATATAATTTCTGTTCTACTAAATACTTCACTTCACCTCCAAACATAATCCCATTTTCATAACATTTCACTCACTGCAGTTAAAATAAAAAAAAAACTGTCGCATATTCTGCCACAAGAATGACGTTTCAATACTTAAACTCTAAATGAAAGTGGTAAAAATTAACGCCTGTTACACATTTAACAGGTATCGTCTGATTAAACTACATTAATATTACGTTTCGTCAAAAATCATACGAATTTATTCATTAACATAAACTTCCTGCCATTCAGCTAGTGAGTATTATATGCTAATGAATCTGACAAACTAATAAATTTACTCCAGTAATACTTTGGTTGCTTCCAATTCTTTAAAAAAACCTCCATCAAAACCTTGGCTTTAAAATTTTATACTGCAGAAGAATGATGCAGAGGCGCTTGGTTCTTGACCTCATATAACGGTAAAAAAAAAGTCAACAGACAACGAAACAATTTCTTTCAGTAATCAATGTCTGTAAATCTTTCCTCTCTCTCTTTCTCTCTCTCACTATTTTTCTGCCGCTCTCTCATTGTATGTATATCTATGTGCGCGCGTTCGTGTGTGTGTGTGTGATGTGGACCTGAAATATTCAGATGAAGTTAAAGGCACCAGAATTTTGTGTGGTATTATCCCTATAAATTAAATGGTGGTATTATAATCAAAATAAGAAAACTGAATGCCTTTCCATCTTATTTTAGTTGTGAGATTATTTTGATTTACTGATTATGAAATGTCATAAAAGAAATGAAATGAACTGAAATCGAAATGCTGATTAAATTGCAATGAATGAGTTATACTAGAATATACGAAGAATGAGAATATATGTTCCGGGTGGGCAGACAGTGATTTAGTTCGTCTGTGATAAGAAGGTTAACTATAAGATGTATAAACTGA
>NC_043018.1:17267042-17307042 GCF_006345805.1 Octopus sinensis | reverse complement strand
TTTCGCCCGGCGTGTTAACGATTCTGCCAGCTCGCCGCCTTCATGGCAAGTGTTATAATGTAAGTTCAACCAGAGCCGTTGTCTTTGGAACGGAAATATTAAACGGCAAACAAGAAGGAAGAACGCGAGGAATAGGTATTTGGGTGTTAACATTGTAAAGGAAAAACATTGAAGATGATCTCGGCGAAATTTGATTTCGGAATGACAAGAACCGGAGCGAATATTGCAAAGTATTCTATCTTATGAGTTAAAGCATAGACCCGATTCACAGTGTCTATAATGATGCGATCAATTGCATATATTTTACCCGGCTGAACTATTGTCTCCAATGCCTCTACACAAGCGTTGCATAAACTTATATTTTATATAACTATGATTTAAGTGAGCGGATGTATACTTATGTCTTTTACACCAGTACCGTTAAACGAGTATCTGTGTGTGTCTTTGTACTTTATATGAATAGAGATAATGTTATTCTCTTTAAAATTAGACGAGTTTTAAAGCTGAATGACTGACTATATTTGTATTAATATCATTAAATAAAATAACGATCAGACGCCTGCAAAACTGTTTGGTTGAATCGTACAAAATATAAATAATGAATCGGAAAACGAATTTGGGAGAAAATTAGAATAAAACCATTAAAACAACAGAAAGAAAACAAAGAAGCAAAAATTAAATCGAAAATAGATTTCCTAAAACAATCAGCAATGGAAATAGACAGAAATTGAAATGATTCATAAAGCAAGAGATAATATCAAGTAAGACATAAATCTTTAGCGGCGTAAGGATAGGTTGTAGGGTGGGAGGGTGAAGTTGGTGTAGAAGCTGATGATCATCATGATGGCGATGTTGAGGAATCAAGAGAGCTGGAGGGGCGTGACAGAAATGGTTGGAGTGGTGATGGTCGTGGCGGTTATATTGATGTTTGCAAATATCGTTAAGAAGTATCAAATTGAATTGTGTGTGATATATTTATCTACATCTAAGCATATCTCGAAATGTATTTATATCAGTTGTGTACATAACGAAAACATACACCCACATTGTTATCACTATCTCTGCGTATACATACATACATACATACATGCATACATACATACATACATACATACATACATACATACATACATATATATATATATATATGTATTTATATGTATATATATAAATATATATATATATATATATATATATAATGTATATATGTATATATAAGTATATGTATATGTATATGTATATATATATGTATATGTATATGTATATGTGTGGAGGTGCAATGGCCTAGTGGTTAGGTCGTAGGATCGCGGTTTCGATTCCCAGACCGGATGTTGTGAGTGTCACTCTTTCTCTCACTCTTCCTTCTGTTGGCCTACTCGCTTAGCCAGCGAGGTGGCGTCATTCGAAGGCTAAAACAATGCGAACGCATTGTGACCAGCGATGTGTAGCAACATCTGATGGTCTGGTCGATCACGTGATCACATGATATGTATATGTATATATATGTATATATTTATATATGTATATGTATATATATATGTATATATATATATATATATATATACATATACATATATATATATATATATATATATATATATATATATATATATATATATATATATATATATATATGGTCGTAACTTCAACCGTGTTCCTTCTGTTGTGAATTTGCTACCCAGGTATCAGTTATCTTTCGAATTATCCGTAATAAGATAATTCATTTATCTACTTAAACATATATATATATATATATATATATATATATATATATATATATATATATTATAGCACTTGAAAGGCAAACACAGACAGGTAAGAGAGAATGAAATGACGGCAATCTATCATACAATTTTAAGTCACCTACGGACGTACGTTTCGAAATCAAGTTTTAGGAAAGCATAAGAATTAGATAATTTTACCTTACCCAGCTTCTTTTCTCATCAGCGTAGGACACTACAATTATGAATAATTGTATATTAAATTTTGAGATACTAGAAGGCATCATCTCAACTCAGTATCAGAGCGAGCTAAAGCCATTACCAGTACCACCAAATTCAAAGTGTGAATGAAAGTTTGTGTCACCAGCCCCTTCCCACCCGCGTGTAGCCAAGACAAGATGCTGTGGTCATTTACTGGGATGAAATATGGTTATCAGTAACAATATAGGGTGAAATTAATACATACATACCAAAGAACACACACACGTACAGTAGAGTCAGTGAGAAAAACTCCACCATGACGTAATTCATTCCAAAATATAGCCATTAGCATATTTCATCGCATTGTAGCATCGTAGAGGCAGGTGTGTATGAAGAGCAACTGCTATAAGATACCACAAGACACAACAACGAACCTCCACAATGTTGACCTGATGCTACACAGCGCAGCCCACTTGTACGACAATATAGAATCTTATGTAATGAAGTGCTGAAAATTTGAAAATTCCTCTGTAGTGTTTTGCATTATTTTATACACGTTTCGCTTCATTAATACCTCCCGATACTATGCTACAATGCAATGAATTGCCTTAAAGTAAAGGTTGCAATGATCACATATAATCCGTTCGTTTATTTTTAATGATATTTTACAACACGTTCGAGTTGTCTTCAACTTTGGATATTGCTGATTACCAAACACCACTGGACTTTTTAGGATTTGTTACCTGTACATTTTGAGTTCCCTGTAACTTTGTTTGATATAACTTGAAATTAATTGCTCCTCTTTAGACCCTCTCTCACTTGTATATATATATATATATATATATATATATATATATATGCGTGTGTGTGTGTATGTATGTATACATATATATCTTCTGACCCACTTCCAAATATTCTGCATATCCGTGTGTTTGTGTGTTCGTGTTTGTGCGTTTGTGTGTCTGCGTATGGGTTTCTGTGACTGTACATATGCGTCTGTTATGTATGGATGTGTGTCTCTATATGTGTCGTTGTGTGAAGGGTGCGTGTGTCTATATGATCATATGCTTCACTCTTCATTCGTATGTATGTGTGCCTGTGGTCGTCTGTCTATATTACCTACGTGAGCTATCTATCTCTATATCTACTTGTCCATACGCGCTACCCACACAAACACACACACACACATATATATATATATATATATATACATATGCCCATACACATACACACACGTTCGCGCGCGTACAGACACACACACACGCCTACATAACGTCTTACGAATAACACTGTCTGTGTCTATATAAATTGTGTGCATTGGAGTATGACATCATGTATATATATTTCATATTTAGTACTGGGGATGTTTCATTAATGATGACGTACTCTTGTACTTGTCTGAGTGTTGGGTCCTTGGCGTGCTTGGATAAAATGCTGATGTCAAGCTGACGCAGTGTGCCTTCATGTTGGTCTTTGACACGTTTGTAGAGTATGGAGATTTTTTGTTGTTGTCATATTGTGTCAGATTGTCATTTAGTCTCTCCGCAAAGGTACGAGATGTCTTAACTATGTATATTATGTTCTTATCTTTATGTTGTATTCTAATTCTACAGTTAATTCCAGAGTCAATCTTACATAACATGCTGTTATCACTAGTGCATGTGGTATTACGAAAGGTGTATGTCCTACATAGTTGTGATCTGATGGAGCGTCCTTGCTTTTCAACGCCCCTAATATTGAGTCCTCGCTCCCTATTTAATCACAGAGATATTAATGGACAGATGCCGTTGATCTTGCATATGCCATTCGTTTTACACGATGGCAATTCTTTCTCTTTCCTTCGGATTACAAATCTGTTGGTGCTATTCATTCTATTCCCATACCGTTCAAACGGAACAGCTTTTAACTCCTTTACCCCTCATCATCACTTGTTTCCCCTTCTCAAACTTTATTTTTCAATCTCCATATCACCAATTTATTTATGAGCCATCTCTAGTCTATCTATCTATCTATCTATCTATCTATCTATCTATCTATCTATCTATCTATCTATCTATCTATCTATCTATCTATCTATCTATCTATCTATCTATCCGCTCTGTCGAAGTCGACTCTCGATCACTCCATGGATCAGTGTCCTTCAGTCAGTTCTATCCTGGGCCGCTTCTTTCAGATTAGTTATGTCCATGCTGGTATCACTCTTGATGGTGTCAAGCCAGCGGCTTCTTATTCGGCCTCTGCCTATCTTGCCATTGAGGAAGAGGCCGACCGAGAACCCGCTGGCTTGACACCATCAAGAGTGATACCGGAACGGACATAGCCATCTTAAGAAGCAGTTTCATTATTCTGTTCCACAATTTCCCTACCCAGAGCCACATAAATTTATTCTATTTCACCACATAAACGATACTGCACGCTATGAACCATTTCTAATCTTACGGGTGCTGATCGTCTCTATCATGCCTATTTATTATTTACGGACTGTTTTCATCGATATTGATGTGATTGACTTATCCTATCATCGTTTCAAATATATTTTATCGCGATAATCCTCCGCCAACACCTGCAACACCACCAAATACTTCCTCATCATCTATTAATACAATATCTGCTATTACAGTTACTATTATTGCCAGCCATCGTCGTCGTCGTCATCATCATCATCATCATCATCATCATCACCATCATCATCACCATCATCATCATCATCGCCATCATCATCACCATCATCATCATCATCATCATCATCACGATCATCATCACCATCATCATCACGGTCATCATCATCATCATCATCATCATCATCATCATCATCATCATCATCATAATCTCCATCATCATTATCATTCTTATTACTATTGTTGTTATTATTATTATTATTATTATTATTATTATTATTATTGTTATTATTATTTTATTATGGTCATCATCGTGATCATCATCATCATTATTGATGGTGATGATGATGATGATAAACCGAATCGTCAGTATATTTATTACTGGAGATTTTATCGAAGTACAATTCTTACTTCCATATTTTAAATACGCGAAAACTAGTATTTTTTTGCATATTAAATTATTAATTTTTCTAGGTATAGTTTTTAAGCTGTGCTAGGAAGTGATCATCTTCTCTGATTATTTTGATATTTCTTCAGCACTAAATAATCCCAAAGTAATAACTTTATATGGTTTTCAGTGTATACACACAAGTGTGTGCATGTGTGTGTTTGTTTGTATGTGCACGTATGTATGAAGAGATTATACATACATACATATAAGATATATATACATATATATATTATATATATATATATATATATATATTATATATATATATTATATATATATAAATATATAAATAACGTATATGATATAATATATATATATATGTATTTTTTTCGATTCGATTTATTATTATTATTACTAGTATTGTGTTATACATACATACATACATACATACATACATACATACATACATACATACATACATACATACATACATACATTCATACATACAAGCATATGTAATGATAATAAAAAGTGGATGTAAATACATGAACAAAATAAGAATAAACAAAAACAAGAACAAAAACAAAATACAAATTACATGAACATATATAAGCTGAAGATACAAATATTACAGGCATCCCCCCCCACATACACACACTAAATAAACATAGACGCACATAGAGATATAAACATGCGCAAATGAAGACATACAATAGAAATACAAAATGGCTGACGGTTAGTAAGGAGGGACACAAATAAGAAAGAAGAAAACAAAGGACCACTAATGCGGTCACGGGAGTGTGACGAAAGAACACTGGCCGAAATAAGATTAAGATTAATGTAAAAAATAAATAACACTGAAGCAAAATAACATCAAATATATAGTGCGTTTGTTTTTATTGGCTAAACTGGCAAAATGACCATTCCGAAATATATATATTATATATATATATATATTCATCCACATACGCACACACGTATATACACTTCATATTCGAGTATTCAGAAGATAGCTATATCTGCTACTGTCCCAGTCTTAGCTTTTAGTTTTGAAGCAAGAACTTTGAAAGAAATTTCAAATTATTACTTATATAATAATATACCAACCAATTCTACATCCCTGCTTCTGATATTTTCCATTTTCCCCCTCTCTCTCTTTCTCTCTCTCCTGTTGCTTTTATTTCAGACATTTGCAGACACACAAATACCTAGCCATCTATCAATCAATCTATCTATCTATCTATCTATCTATCTATCTATCTATCTATCTATCTATCTATCTATCTATCTATCTATCTATCTATCTATCTATCTATCTATCTATCTATCTATCTATTTATCTATTAATCTATCTATCTATCTATCTATCTATCTATATATCTATCTATGAAAACGGAAAAGCCATTTTGTACAACAGAAGGACAGAGACGTGGAACAAGACGAAACGAAAACGGGAAAAACAATTATGTACAGCACAAGGAAAATCCCTTTCATATATAGGTATAGATGTATGAACATATACATATGTATATATATATTATTATATAATTGAAGGCCACTCATCCTCTTCAATGTATTTAGTATGTAGATATAATCCTTTGACACCCGTCGTAAAACTATTTCAATTTCCCACTTTTTCTCATTAACATACTGAAAGGTATTTAATGATATAAATGGAATTCATGATGAAAATTCTACCTCGAAGACTCTACTGTTCATTTGGATATCACTTATATTAAAATACCATCAATTTTTCGTTAATTTTCAGAAGTTAACTGACCCAAGGTTTAGCATAAGACTCAGGGACGTCGGACAAACTGCTTAATGCTGTTCCTTCTGTCACTTTAAATTTAGGTTTCAAATCCAAGTGAGTTGAATATAATAAACTAACTTCACTCACTAAAATTACTTGCAGAATTAACAATCATTTCTTAATTTATTGGTATTATTTCTTGACTGTGAAGTAACTGGGAAGTTTCCTGTTAGATGAGTTGCAAATATTTCCGGGCTATCAATATTATCTACACAACAGCGGAACCTGTCATGCAAATATGGGTATTTAAACTGGGTATATATAACAAAGGCAAGTGTTGAGAAGAAAATGTTTCTCATCGGAGCAAAAAATCGTATGCATGAAACGACAATTTAATTCAGATGTGGTGGCAACAATTACAGCTACATCACGAATAAATCGATAATTCTACGGTGCGATTTCTCCGATGTACTGAAACTGTCATTAAATTCGAACGAGTGGACACATTATGAATTTTGGCAAGGAGTAACAATAGAAAGAATATCAGTAGAAATATAAGTTAGTAGAATACACACACTTACGCATATACACTTACGTACTACGTTCATACATATATAATACATATATATATATATATATATGTATATATATATATATATATATATATATATTATATATATATATATTATATATACATATATATAGATAATATATATGTATATATATATATATATATTTATAATATATATATTATATATATAATATATTGCATATGTGCGTATCCATGTGTGCATGTATATGTATATATATATGTATGTATGTGTGTGTGTGTGTATGTGTGTATGTACGCATGTATGAACGAATGCATGCATGTATATATGTATGCCTGTACGTATACATGTATACATGCATGAAATATTAATACACTGAAATATAAAAAAGCTCCAGATATGATCAATTTAACATGTATTTCTAGAAAACTAAAGTTTCAGTGATACGTTTTTTTCTTTATAATGATATAAAATTAGAATACAAAATATTTAATCTACATACACATACAGAATCAAACAAACACACACACATATTCCCTCTCTTTCTCTCTCTCTCTCTCTCCATTTCGCTATCTTTCTCTGAAAAAGAATCATATCAAGTTAATTACATCCTATCAGAGTCCTAAAAAATGAGATATTTGGCGTAAAATCGTTTCAAAGGAAGACAGAAACTCACTATCTTTTCTGCCTCGTCCTGTTTTAATGTATTTAATATTTTCCTTTTTTATGGTATTTCGTTCGTTTTTACTTCGCATCCAAGGAATATACGATTATTCCTTTGTGAATATGAGATATCTTGTATTAACTTATCAAAGTAGAGTATCTGCGATATATCTTCCGATATGTCGTTCCCCTCCCTGTGAGACTTAATCCGTTGCCGATTATCGATTGATAGAGATTCATACGTGCTTATATGCATACAGCTACGACACACATATATAATATTATATATTATATATATATATGTATGTATATGTATATGTATATACATATATGTCTATGTATATATATATACATATGTCTATGTATATATATATATATATATATAGTTAATGTATATATATATATATATGTGTATGTATATATATATATATGTCTATAAATATATAAATATATAACATATATATATATATTTATATATATATATATAATGTATATATATATATGTATATTATATGTAAAGTTGTGTTTATAAAAGTATGAAGGTTTGTATATGCGTATGTGTGAGTATGTACTACACATAGAGAACACACTTAGATAAGATCCTAATTCTTGTTTGAGTTAAAAGAAATTTGTTGATTAACCAATTCCAGAAATTTTTTGCAATGAAATTTTGCTGTGGCGGTCGATTTTCGATATATTATTTCGAAACACTCGTTCTGGCAATCGATTTATTAGACATTCATAGACACACTATAAATAATCGAATAGTATCAATATTCAATTATTTAAAAAAAATACACTAGTACCCTTGTTAATTTAATAGTTTCTTTAAAATTTTTTCTCCAGGCATTAAATGCTAGCATGGAGTCAAAAGATCTATTTTTTATGATTGAATATTCGAAGTAAGTTTGTATCATATTCAATATCTATTTGAAATTTGATATCGATGTAATGTTTGTGTTGGAGTGTAATATATTTGAATTAAAATGTGATTATTTGGCATTTTTAGTGCTTGAGGACATCACTATACATTTTGATAATTTTTATCCCTAAAACTACATTGATCAGAAGTGTTAAAATATAGCAAAAGTCGAGTTACTGTGCTTCTTTAATATTCAAAGAGTATTTGATTAAGTTTGAAATGAAAATATATGACATCGTGTTGTTGGTGAATTGTGATGAGCGTAGAAAATAAATTTAGGAAAAGGTTTTTTGAAGAGATCGGGTTTGGAACCGACTTTGCCTTTCATTCTTTCGGGGTCGATTAAATGAGTACCAGTTACGCACTGGGGTCGATATAATCGACTTAATCCTTTTGTCTGTTCTTGTTTGTTCTCTCTGTGTTTAGCCCCTTGTGGGTAGTAAAGAAATAGGACTATTTTGCCGAACCGATAAGTTACGGGGATGTAAACACACCAGCATCGGTTGTCAAGCGATGCCGGGGGACAAATACAGACGCACAAACATATATACACACACACATATATACATATACAACGGGCTTCTTTCAGTTTCCGTCTACCATGTTCACTCACAAAGCTTTGGTCAGCCCGAGGCTACAGTAGAAGAGGAATTTAAGAAAATGTTTTTTGAGGAGACCATGTTTGGAACCGACTTTGTTAAAGATAGATTTGAGAATGTCAGATTCTCTGAGAACAGTACTCAGCGGTGTACTGTTTGACTGTTTTCTCTCTCCATGGCCAAGTCTCTAAGCTGAACAGTAGAGACTTAATACTATATAGCTTTGCTTAGGTCACGCGACTGCAAGAATGAAGTTAAGAGAGGAGAGAACAGAATATCTTGATATTTTTCTCAATGATATGTAACATGAATCAACATCACAATGAAGTCTCAACTAAGAATTTTTATCCATTCAATCTAATGGACATTCAGTTCTCCTTACCTGACACAAGTATTTAGGTTGGAATGCCACCTGGAATTAAAAAGAGATATGATTTGAAAAACGATTTGACATCTAACCTCATTCGCTGAGGAAAAACGGACCGAATATTATTCCAGTGTATATACGAAGAACTACCCAAATATCAAGAAATAGGTTAATTCTTGATAAAGCACGGATTTATCAGAAGTTTCAGATGATATATTGCAAAAGTTGAAATATCAAAGAAAATAAACGGAAAGAAAAATAAATATAGCAAAAAATAGATGGACGTCGATAAAATGAGGAAATATAAAGGAAAAAGAATAACAACTACACAATTCTATTTGGAATAAATCCTGTGTTTCTTTTTTTCAGTGAAGAGAAACAGAGATTCCGGAAAACAGTCATGTGACGCCCATAAAAGATTAATCGACTGGCTGTTTTAATTAGTTTCTGGATAGCCATGCGATAGGAAATATCAAGAATTTGTTTCGTGCTTTCTACGATAATAATTTAGGCAAACATTTTCAAAATTGACTCTGATTTTTATGAGTTGTTATATTAAAAGACATTTCAAAATTTGTTACTAAATTTGGTGCTTCATCAACGTTTCAAAATGCTTCTTTCTTTAATGACTGATAGGTTATTTTGTCCTCTAAAATATTGCGGTTGTTTCTTCTGAATAGATTACATCGCTTCTTATTTCATGGACATTTTAGTTAATGACTGCATTGTAGTAGCGTCTGCTTCACTACTACTACTACTACTACTACTACTACTACTACTACTACTACCACCGCCACCACCACCACCACTACTACTACTACCACCATCACCACTACTACTACTACTACTACTACTACCACCACCACTACTACTACTACTACTACTACTACTACTACCACCACTACTACTACTATCACAACAACAACTACTACTACTATCACAACAACTACTACTACTAATACTATTACTAATACCACCACCACCACTACTACTACAACTACTACTACTACTACTACTACTACACTACTACTACTACTACTACTACTATTACTACTACTACTACTACCACTATACTACTACCGACCCCCATCACCGCTTGACAACCGGAGTTTATGTGTTTATGTCCCCGTAAATTAACGGTTCGGCAAAAAGACACCATTAGAATGTGTGCCAGGTTTAGAAAGAATAAATGCTGGGGTTAATTTCTTTGGCTGAAACAAGTAAAAATTTAAAAGTATAAAACGCGTGTACAGATTGAAATACGAATGCCAACAGTTGCTGAAATAGATACTCCGGTAACGTATATTAAAATTTGTGTGCTTGTGTGTGACTGTGTGTGTGTGAGCGTGTGTTTGTGTGCGCGTGTTGTGTGTGTGTGTGTGTGTGTGTGTGTGTGTGTGTGTGAGTGTGTGAGTGTGTGTGCATATATATATAGATAAATTGATAAGTAGATAGACTGATAAGTAGATAGATTAGATGATACATAGATAGACAGTTAGATTAGATTAGTTAGATAGATAGATAGATAGATAGATAGATAGATAGATAGATAGATAGATAGATAGATAGATAGATAGATAGATAGATAGAAAATTTATATGTATGTATAACTGCAAATACACACATGCAGAATGAATTATTGATGACTGTCTCATAAATTGTATGACAAAAATTTCCCTTGAGGGAGAAATGTAGACATCATTGAAGATATTTCCAATTTAATTTTCAGTTTGACTTATGATTTAAATATATCTATCTTGAGGATGGCAGTGTTATAATATATTGCGACAATTTCCATGAAATACTATGTGTGGAGAATTTTCACTGTTAACGGAATACTGTCATATGTTGAGTTTAAATGGCAGCAGCCTTGTTCCATCTTAAAAGAAATCTCTTAAATATTACCTGTGTTATTCTAACAAAAGGTATTCCATTCTGAGTATTGATGTGGAATATAATGAAAGCTAATGAAAATTTTGAATAAAAGGAAATATGGAATATAATTATTCTAGAGAATATTGGAAGGATATACAATGTATATACTCTGTATATACAATGTATATACAATGTATATATCATTAATAATTTTGGTAGAAGGCTAGCAATTTCGCGGGAAGATGTGCGTCGATTAAATCGAACCCAATTCGGTTCGTATTTTATCAAACCTGCAAGGCTGAAAGTTAAAGTAGACCTCGGGGCACTTTGATCTCAGATCCTTAAAGACGGTCAAAATACCCGCTAAGCACTAGTCTCCGTGTACAAACTATTTTACCATCCCACGGCCCTAGATATCTGTGATAATAGCTTAACTAACAGCCATCTTCCAGATACCCATCAATATTCTTCTTCTTTAGCACTCCGTCGGTTACGACGATGAGGGTTCCGGTTGATCCGAATCAACGGAACAGCCTGCTCGTGAAATTAACGTGCAAGTGGCTGAGCACTCCACAGACACGTGCACCCTTAACGTAGTTCTCGGGGATATTCATCGTGACACAGAGAGTGACAAGGCCGGCCCCTTGAAATACAGGTACAACAGAAACAGGAAGTAAGAGTGAGAGAAAGTTGTGGTGAAAGAGTACAGCAGGGATCACCACCATCCCCTGCCGGAGCCTCGTGGTGCTTTTAGGTGTTTTCGCTCAATAAACACTCACAACGCCCGGTCTGGTAATCGAAACCGCGATCCTACGACCGCGAGTCCGCTGCCCTAACCACTGCGCCTCCACACTCATCAATATACGCTGATGAGCACTCAAGTCTCCTTCAAATTACACACTACTGTATTCTAAACATCAGGCGGATATGGATTAATGTAATCCGATTTAATATCCATAGAATAAAAGATGATGTTAAAGCGAAAAGACATTTCATTGTAGGCCTACTTCATGAGGGTTGATTCGTTGCTAAATATCGTACACTATTATTGTGGCAGAAATGTGTATCTACAAGGTTTTGTACAGCAAGTATATAACAGGTGTATAGTTAGTACATAATGAGTATATGCAATGCATCTGTCACTATATCAATCTAGCTTTCGATGTGTGTGCGTGTGTTTGTGTAAACGCATACGTATACATCTATATACACTCACACATCAATATATGTAAATATGTGTAGCGATACACATTTCGATATAGTCGATTGCCAGTTAGCTCTTTTTTTTAAAATGATGAACAATATTGAAAACATTGTAGGTAATCATTGTCCAGTTTATTAGTTTTCTCCGTAATATATCATTAGTGTCTTCTTGTGTAAGGACACTGGAATGCAGCCGTATCTGAATACAAAGAACGAATGTAAAGCAAATGCTATTGAATCCTTCCAGTACAGTTGTAAATTTGCAATATCAGTCAATTGCTTTGTTCATAAATAGAGTTAATTCTCTCTCTTTATCGCTGTTATGGGATATGTGGTTTTGAGATAAAATACAACTCCGGTTGAGGAAACCCACTGAAACGCATTTCATAGCTGGTGCTCCATGCAAGATAATCCGAATTTACTCCGTTGTATATCTGTAAATTGGGATAAAATTACTCACAGTTGTTGACTGATCTACTCTCTAAAATTGCCCTGTTCGTTACCATTGATTTTTTATGCTATTATTTCTGTCGAAATGCTAGAAATGGTTCCCGATAAATGACCAGATATAAAGAGTACGCCTGCCTCTCTACGAATGCAATATGACGCCTTTCCTTTGAATTGCAATTCTTTATAGAATATATTTCTAGTGTATTACACAGTTTTTATTTGTATTCTAGGGCCATCGAGATTTTAGAGTCTGCCATTATCCCCAGTGCGACAATCAGATAGAGAATAAAAAGCCATACATAGTCTTCATTGAGAAAGAAAACAAACTATGCTGGATCATAGGTATAACATGCCCAGCTAACAGCAAGGTATGCGATAAGGAATAAAAAAAAGTTATGACAGGTTAGCTTGGGAAATTAAGCAGGTGTGCTCGATGAAAAAGGTAGCAGTAGTACCAATAATTGTCGGAGCCCTGGCAACAGTGTGCAAAAATCTCGAGAGACACTTGGAACAAATAGGGCCTGCAATAAGGGTGGAGTACTTGCAGAAAACAGAACTGTTTGGAACCGCTCGAATACTCCAGAAGGTGCTCGAAAAATAAGAGGCGTTACCTTAGTTCACTGGTAGTGAACAGCTGACACTGTACTACATCTCCAGCTCTAGAACTTGTGCAAAAGCAATGATAATATTGATAATACTTATGATGGTGGCAATGAATAAATATTTAAATCATTTTGATTTACGCGAAGTTAATATTTGGAGGTATATCCCGGTGGAAAACTACTACTTCAAACTTGGAAGCTGTCTCCCACTGTATTACCGGTATCAAAGTTGTTCTAAAGCAAGCTAACATCTCCGGAAATGTGCTGTACTTCCAAATCAGTAGTCGTTTATTTACATTAGGTTACCTTAGTTAAATGAGGGACAAATTCACTAACGTCAAATCCTTCGGTTATTGGAATACTTTTGGGATATAAATCTTCTCAAATAATCTTAAAACGTTCAATACATACTGATAACCTTCTAAGTTCTGAATAGAGAGCTCTCTGATGGGAGATTGAAAACTGGCCGGTTACTTTGATCGGTTAGAAGCCAACAGCTTCAGACAACAAAATTCTTGAACCAACACTAACCCAGCCGGACCATTTAAAAAAGACATCTGTTTACCAATTTTTTGTGGTTAACGCTTTGAGTAGACGCTATCAATAGGGCTACGTCTGCTGATCTGATAGCCCAATAAGCAGTATTTATGTTCAGTTACAGCACCGTAAATGATATATCTCAACAGTGACTGAACATATATCCCATAAGCAATAGTATTGTAAGAATTATTACAAAATGTTCACTCAATATATCCTTCTGCTATTTATGATATTCCGTATCATAGCCTAACAGGGTTTGTTACAAAGAACCTCACATTAATTATGACTAAATGTTAATCGAATATGTCTAGACGAGTTTTTGGGTGTAATAGTTATGATCTAAACAAATATATTAATTCCAAATTTATCTCCAATATTATATTGTGTGTTTACGTATGTGTGTGTGTGCGTGTGTGTGTTTGTATGTGTGTGTGTGTGTGCGTGTATACACAGCCATATACCCGAGTTATATTTATTTATACACATCGAATTATATTTGCATTTTATTTTTAATTCGGCTTTACCATCGTCGTTAACGATATTTTTCACATCATTACTACTATTATTGTTAATATACTGGCCCCGACAAACAAATATATAACTGCTGTCATTAAAAAATTTCATTAAGCATGGATACGTAATCAGAATGAAATATTGAGTTCAAAACAGCACGATTAATTTCATTGTTTATACTTTGAATACGTTTTATTTTTTTCATATTGTCATTACTCCATCTCTCACTTTCTAATTGAAATGCATATATATATATATATATGGCCAGCAATTTTTTTCCTCAGTCTTCCCTTCTCGGGATCTTTCCTTCTCCTTTGATTCCGACGAAGAGCTCCGCTCGAAACGTTAAACCCTCCTTCCCTTCTTTCCTGAGCGTCCAATAATACTTTATTTGTTCCACGTCTTCGCGTTGCTGTGTTTTTTTGTGTTTTCTTGTTTGGATTAACTATATATATATATATATATATATATATATATACAAACACGCATGTGCACGCAAACACACACATATACATACATACATACATTTACATATATATATATATATATATATATATAACATTCTCCATGATAGATCGCTAGACACTACACATTCTTTATTTTCTCGTCCTGCTTCTTTCTGTGTTCCTCTCTGTGGAAGAGCGTAGACTCGAAATGTTAAAGACTTTTTCACTTCCAGAGCGTTATACTAATACATAAGTTTGTTGTCTACACGCCCTGTCTTCGTCTTTTGTTTTTTTTATATTTCCGCCCCAGTACACACACACACACACACACACACACACACACACATATATATATATATATATATGTATTCGTTGTTTACTGTTCCTTCAAGGTAAGATAGAGAATGGAAATACTCCATCCAGTGAGAGATGGATATCAGTAAAAGTTCACTTTTGGAGAGTCGTGTCTAGTAGATCACATCTTTATACTGTGTACAATATACATATATAAATGTACTGGGTAAAAATCCATAGAGGATCTTCTTCTAGCATAATAGATGACCACTTACAGATCATCCTTTTTATATGTATGTAATACATATATTTTTTGAAACTTCAGATTTTTAAACATGCAAGACCTCTGGATTTAAATTCATATTAATCAATTGATATTAAATTTAGAAACACATTTATATGATAAAGGTTAAACAGCATATATTCAAAATTAGCAAACGCTGGCAGCTCGCCGACGGGGCATTTGTGACACATTCATAATACTTTCATAATTCATTTACTATAACGATGGCATTGAGAGCAATGTAATGAACTTTCTTAGATTCTGATTATGTAAAGTGATATCGAATGTTAAGAAATTGTTTTATAGGTATTTCTACAATATATGAATATTTAGAAGTATATTATAAATTCATTGAAGCGTTGAATTTTTTTTAATGACAAATATTTGCAACGATCTTTGTGCAATACACGTTAAGTTTTATTAAACATGCGAAAATTAATGTCAATGCGTGAAATGACTATAAACATTTAGAAAAATATTCCCTTATTTGTAATTGGAGACAGAAAAATCAGAAATTTTATCGGCAGATCATTCTGGTGTGCTGTGACTACATCATTGCTTATATTTCCATTTTAGGAATTGTAATTGGCTGAGTTAGATGCTATCAGAAGCAGCAGGTAGTACGGTATGTAAACAGGAGAATTATTACACAACGTGACATGATACCTTAATACTGTTGCGAAAGAGGTGACTAGAAGTGTCGCTGAACAATAGTAGAATTTTTATATAATATTCGTCAATAGATATGATATTTCGTAAAAATATGTTGCAGCTGTGTGGTAAATCTTTGTGAGAAATAAATAGGAATGTTAAGAGCTGAATGATAAGTAAATCAAAGAAGTTAGAAATGCAGATCTGTGGTATTCAGTTCGGTCCCGTCTTCATTTCCAATTTCTCTTGATTAATAAGAATAGTCTACATTCTGAACCTGCCATTGTCTCAGTTGAAAGGATATACCTATTTCATTATTACCCACAAGGGGCTAAACACAGAGGGGACAAACAAGGACAGACATAGGTATTAAGTCGATTACACCGACCCCAGTGCGTAACTGGTACTTAATTTATCGACCCCGAAAGGATGAAAGGCAAAGTCGACCTCGGCGGAATTTGAACTCACAACGTAACGCAGACGTAATACCGCTAAGCATTTCGCCCGGCGTGCTAACGTTTCTGCCAGCCCACCGCCTTCGAAATAGGCATGTATATTGAAAGGATATACCTACTCCAATCATTGTATGTTTTCTTACTCGAATAAGCGCAGATGTGTGATCCTTAAGCCTGATGTGAAGTTTCCGGAATGTGTTACCGATGTGGTGATTCCCACATCTTTCGCATATTATTCACAACATTACGTATGCAACAAGATTTATATTTGTTTTATTGATATGGTAGTCACTGAGCTTATACGTCTTGCTCCTCTCGTATACTTTCCTGGTGCACAGAATTCGATATGAAGATGACTGGCAACGAACCAGTCATATGACGTTCTTTCTAAGAATTATTTTGTTTGAATGACAGAGGTATGCAAGCATACAAGAGCATTGATTGATTCTAGTTTCAGCTCATGAGCTGTGGCCATGCTGGGGCACCGCCATTTAAAGAGGAATGGAATGCTTACAGCACCTAGGTTTCCCAAACGGTCACCCATCTAAGTACTAACTAGGCTCGATGTTGCTTACCTGTGGTGATCGGACGAGAACCGGTGCTTTCAACGTGATATGGCCGTAAGTCATTGCTGTGCATTTGATTAATAAAAAGACCATTAAATGTATTAACTAAAATAATAAAACTCAGTTGATAGGAAATGATATTCTCATACAAATAACATTCTATTCACATTATATGTCTGCTTAACTCAGGAGATAAATTCAGACATTTTTCAATGTTGTATTGTACTGATCAGCAACAAATAATCTTTCCCATCGAATACAAGACTGGCTAATGCATCACAATGAATTAATGATGGGACAAGTATTAAGTATTCAATAACATTATTTATTCACAATATATAATTACATACAATTAACTCTTACATGGCCGTTATATTCCGTACATCGATATTGAACTGAATTAGTTAAAGTCCTCCATTTTCAGTGTGCGTCTGAATTATTTAGTCACTGAAATAACATTTCGACTCCTACCTGCATTATTGATTCGTGCATAATTCATTCGTGCCTAATATATGCATAACTGATTCGTGTTCCTCGCATCAAAATATGTCAAGAGAAATTCTATTTTCATTCTCGTACCAAAAAGGGGAAAACGAAATAAGTTACGTAGCACATATATATGTAAGTACATAATGGTATAAATATGTATTTGTGTCAATATGCAAGTGTAGATATGACTGCGTATAAGAGCAAACACGTTTGTGGCTTTATACAAACACACATACACACACGCACACAAACATACATTCGTACACCACCTAGAATCAACAATGTAAATAATAACACAAATCTATTGAAATCTAATAATCAGCATGATCGAATACAACTTGGTACGATGTTTAACTGCAAACTTAAGCCACCCGATCGAGCAAAATATTCTGCAGTTCTAAAATTCTATACTTCTATAGGTAGATGGATATTGCTTTTATAAGAATCTTTTCTACTCTAGGTACAGGGTCCAAATTTTGGGAGAGGGGGCCAGACAATACGATCGACTGTTGCTTAGTTTATCGACACCAAAAGGATAAAAAAGCAAAGACAACCATGATGGAATTTGAACTCAGAACATAAAGACAGAAAAAAATGCCTATTTCTTTACTACCCACAAGGGACTAAACATAGAAGGGACAAACAAGGACAGACAAACGGATTAAGCCGATTATATCGAACCCGGTGCGTAACTGGTAATTAATTTATAGACCCCGAAAGGATGAAAAGCAACGCCGTCCTCGGCGGAATTTGAACTCAGAACGTAACGGCAGACGAAATACCTATTTCTTTACTGCCCACAAGGGGCTAAACACGGAGGGGACAAACAAGGACAGACAAACGGATTAAGTCGATTATATCGACCCCAGTTCGTAACTGGTAATTAATTTATAGACCCCGAAAGGATGAAAAGCAAAGTCGACCTCGGCGGAATTTGAACTCAGAACGTAACGGCAGACGAAATACCGCTAAGCATTTCGCCCGGCGTGCTAACGTTTCTGCCAGCTCGACCTCTTATTACTTTTGTAAGAATGCTCTATATAAATGTTTCGTACGCGCACTTGAAAATATCTATACTGCGTATATATTTCATATAAGTTTAAATGCTGATATTATAATCACATTTGCGCATTTGCATTATTTATTGGATGACCCAGTATTTTATATCTAGCCACTGTAGAAGCACTCCGTCGGTTACGACGACGAGGGTTCCGGTTGATCTGGATCAACAGAACAGCCTGCTCGTGAAATTAACGTGTAAGTGGCTGAGCACTCCACAGACACGTGTACCCTTAACGTAGTTCTCGGGGATATTCAGCGTGACACAGAGAGTGACAAGGCCGGCCCTTTGAAATACGAGGTACAACAGAAACAGGAAGTAAGAGTGAGAGAAGGTTGTGGTGAAGGAGTACAGCAGGTATCACCACCATCCCCTGCCGGAGCGTCGTGGAGCTTTAGGTGTTTTCGCTCAATAAACACTCACAACGCCCGGTCTGGGAATCGAAACAGCGATCCTATGTCCGTGAGTCCGCTGCCCTAACCACTGGGCCATTGCGCCTCCACTCTAACCACTGTATGTATCAGAACATAGTTTCTCTACCCATCGTTGACTATTTACTGATTTGAACGAATTCGGCATTTAATGTCGAAATGAAACCAGTTTGGGTTCTGTGGCCGACTTTACTTACGAGAGTGCAAACGTTTGTTTTAGTGTCACAGTTGCACATCAACATTTGCTGTTGACGTTTCAAATCAATTACTGTTATTTAGTCCGTTGCTGTACGGAAATTTGTAAATTGCCCTTATCGCTATAATTAAAACTGGTTGTTTACGTGCAAGTTAATTCTCCATGTAATTAATTTAAGACCAGAGCGAAAAACGACATGATTTCTGAGACGTTATTCTATTGCATTTCTATTTAAATGTAGGTTATATTTGAATAAGTTGGTTCCATTGCATAATCTATATATACAATGATTTGAGTATGTCATGTCTTAAAACGTATAAATCTCTGTCGTATCGAATTTAGAAGCCAGTTCCGTGACTAATACCCTGGGTGTTATATGTTATTGGTTATGCTATCGTTTACTTTGTAGCAAAATCAACTATCAATTTTATGAGTTTCCTCATACTTTCTAGTTTGGCAATCAGTTCTGTGATGTAGTGAATTCCCGGTATTAGCTCTTTCAACATTATTGAACATTTGAGTGCAATCAATATATTCATTCACCTACCCCTGATCTGTGTGTGTGCGTGTGTTTGTGTGCCTGTCTGTGTCTCTCTCTCCCTCTCCTCTCTCTCTCTCTCTCTCCCTCTCTCAGACTGCCTTTCAATCTATTTCTCCTTCAATTGATTCATATGTCTCTCTATATTGCTTTTCACATAAATATATACATACACATCCGTACCAGCAAACACAAATATATGAATTCACACATTTACACACAAAAACACTCCAGTACAATCCCACCCACCCACACACAGACACACACATACACACACACACATACATATTTCCAAAAACACCCGGTGATGGCGTTATTATTGAAGAAAACAAACACATACAAAGTACATGGATGTTCATTGCATTAAAATAACATTAACGGAAACGCGGTAATATTTTAGCCTACCTACACACACTCACATACACACGCACAAACACATAATATATATATATATTATATATATATATATATATATATATATATATATATATATATATATCATATGTATGTATATAAAATATATATGTTTATATATATATATTATATATATATAGAGAGAGAGAGAGATAAATGTATATATATATATATAATATATATATATTATATATATATATCTATATATATATAACATTTATATATATATATATATATATAATTTATCTTTATATGTAAAACATTCATTACTCATTGGGTCCATAATTTGAAGAAGTTTGCCAATTAAACTTAGACAAAACTTACACGAAACTTGGACAAAATATCAATTTTGTGTCCTGTTTCACCACAGACATCCCCAGGCTATTGAACCTGACTAAATTGATTAACCGTAGGATAGTTACCTAGTAGCACGTTCCTGAACCCATCAATCATCACTCTTCAGGCATAGTGTTTTAGTTTCTTTTTTTCCTGCAGACTTAACACCGTTATTGATGCCTTTTATGCTAATACCTGAAAGGTCTTGAATTTTATTAGTCTTCCCCAGTGTACGATCAGCGTACTTTCACCTGCTTACACTCAATACAGAACTTGGTTCAGTATTAAATATATATTAGGCGGCTGTTTATATTCTCAATATCGTTTCAGAGTTATTTGATATCTCCCACGTATATGCAGAGAAATGTCTCGACTTATTGCTATTTCTCATACCTTTCGTATTATTGCGCCTCAGGTGAGATCACTGAGAGTGTTTTGCCTTCAGCATTTATTATGTCTGAATCCTATAAATACACACACACACACACACACCACACACACACACACACACATAGTTGTACGTATCTATCATCTATCAATCCGGCTAGCTATAGGCATATATATATATATATATATATATATATATATATATGTGCGTGTGTGTCTGTGTATGTGTTTACATATATGTACATATATATAAACCTACGTGTATGTCTGCATATATGCAAATGTATGTATATATATATATATTAGTTATATATGCATGTCTATGTATGCATGTGTACATTTGCATATTCTAGAACCATATCGCATACATATCTTCAATACACACCTCGATAAATGCAAGATGTGCAAATAAAACTAGTCTCTCTCTCTCTCTCTCTCTATCTCTTTCTCGATCCACTCACGCACCACACACACACACACACACACACATATATATACATACATATATATATATATTATATATATATATATATATATATATATATACATGCATATATACATGCTTATATATATGTGTGTACATATATACGAGCAACACTAACACACACACACCACATATATGAATGTATGTATACACTCATTTGTATACGTTGATCATGTATATAAGGTTTATGCGTGTTTTTTTTGTGTGTTGCTGTTTATGTGCGCGCGTGTGTGTCTGACACATTTTTTCCCCTGATAATGCTCTTGTTTTTCCTATCGCTTCTTGATTAGATGTTCGCCATCCTGTGTCTTATAATAGCTTAATCTCAATGCACAGGACTATGTGTATGTCTGCATTCCATACGTAAAAATGCTAATGCGATCGTTTCCATTGATATTGACTACATTAACCAGTTATTATTTTAGAATAATCACAAAAGCTATTATATAATTTCATTGATCCTTTGAGGAATTCTAATAAGTCGATTTTTTTCTATCTATTCATCTCTTTTTATCTCTTGTATATCAGGTATTAATAATGGTGCATATTACTGGCACACATGTGTGCTGCATGCAATTCACATTAGAGCTGTTAATATTATTCATAGCTCAACATGATCGCTATTGATTTGTTTACATGGCTGAGAATTTATTGAATTTAAAACAAATTTTGGCTAGACACCAAACCATTGATATTTCGAGGAGGTGTGCATTTCAATTATAAGCAACAACTTTTAATAGATCAACTATTTGAAAGTACTTTGTTCCATTCATATCTCCTGCAATATTTGTATTGCAATATATATTTTGCCCGAAGTTCTAACAGATCGTCATATGTAATACATAGATGCAATACGAAACATAATATGAAACAAATATTTTCTTTGTATGTTTTTAGTATCATAGTCATGATACATACTCTCATTCATCAAATATACACATACAGGTACTTATACGTATGTACATATACATACACTAGCAGTATCGCCCGGCGTTGCTCAGGTTTGTAAGGGAAATAACTATAAAGCATTTTTAGAGAGTTATAGCCAAAAAATAGCAAAAAAATGGAAAAAATGATGGTAAATTTTTTTTGAGATTTAAAAATGGTAGAGTTGCGTCCCCTAGACAGTTTGTGGTTCGTATTCCTGATTCTCGACCCCATGTCGAATTTATCGATTTTTTTCAGACTGGGGGAACTTTTCAAATTTTCGCTGCGTTAGTTTTGAATTATGACATTGGGCTATGTGTGTGTCAAGTTTCATCAGAATCGGTTTGAAAGCCGTGGTCAGGGTGAGGGTACAAGCAAACAGACACCAGAAACACGCACAGACAAACTCCCGTTTATATAGAGAGAGATATACAATTACAAACCCCCATACAATTAGACACACACATACCTACACTCATACACACACTAACACGCGCATAAACATCCGCATATATCCGAATCCAATTTGTTCGTTTGTGTCTGCGTCGGCATGAGTTGTATAATTCAGAAAGTGTGGCAGACAGAATTCAGTGAAATTGCTTTCGGCGGTAGCATATCTTACGTTCGGGACAGTCGTTTTGCAGGAAACAGTTAAAAAAAAACTGGTAACAAAAGAAACACAGTAGAGATTTACGGCATTTATGTTTAAAAAAGGGCGGTGTGGTTTCGAATCATAGTACAACAGATGAAGTAAAACTGCAGTGTCTTTCTTTTCCCTCCTGAAAACTTTGCACTGAAACTCTCCACACCGATTTCATTCTATTCTTCTTCCTGCTTTGTATAATATTTGTGTGCACGCCCATATATATTGTGTGCATGCCTGCACACACATAAACACACATATACACACACAGACACCCCCCACCACCACCAATATATATATATTTTACCTACTTTCATTATGCGTGACAGCCTCTCGATGTCCAGAATATTGATGAATATTTTTTGTTAAAATGAACTTTAAAAATATACGACATAGCGATGTGTCTACACTCATAAAATGCGATTGAATCTACTATTTGGCAAACAGATTCGCTTCTGGGCTTAGGTCGATGTTCTGAGTTGAATCGAAGAGATAAATGACAAGTTATAAAATTAATTAAATATGATATATAATATGTCAGAGGAGCAAAATCTCGTTCAATTCCTGTCAACATTTAATCGATTTTATTTAGTTTTGCTTTCCTGTTTATTCTAATATATTCGCTTCAGTTTCTAATCAATTTTGTCATATCGTCAACCTACTACATCTTCATATACAGAATATCAACTATGTTTACAATATTATACGGAAACATTCTACATATTATTAAATTTACTTTCCGCTATTATGCTCTGCATTTGTTTCTTTAAATAAATATATTTCGTTAGGATGATTTATTTCATATTTCACAATAATATATTTTTTTTAAAATACCGATTGTGTTTCAACTCAGGGCGGCTATGAAGTAGCAAGCTAATGGCAACGACTGTTCCAACCAAGACCATTGCCTTTGCCTATAGTTCTGTATAGTCAGCCTAACACATTAGTACAGCGAAAGATGATAACGATGAAAATTTAGCCGTGGTCGACTTTGTGTTTCATCCTTTTAGAGTTAATAAATTAAGTGCCAGTACGCACTGGGGTCGAGATAATCGACTTAATCCCTTTGTATATCCTTGTTTGTCCCCTCTGCGTTTAGCCCCTTGTGGGTAGTAATTAAATAAATAAATTATAAACTCCATTCTATAAACTCGCCTGTTTGAAACTAATGTATTTTCTAAAAGAGATTATTTCTGCCCCAAGCAGATCCAACAACCTCATACTGTATCCTCTGTTTTATTTTAAAATTATTAAGTAATCTTAAATAATCCGAGGGAAGGAGCGTGGCTTATAGTAATCGGCTCAGTATCATTAGGTCGAGAGTTCAAATCACGGAGTTGAACAGACACTTTCCTTCACGTTGCTCCAGTTCATTCAGTAGGTAATATGAGTTCCAAATGCAATTAGAAGGGCTAACAACGGCACAATCTGTGTGACGCTGAATCCCGCTAAAAGGTACGTTAAGTATACGCGTGTCTGTGGAGTGCTTAGCTAATTTTACGAACAGGTATTTCCATAGACCGGTTCAAATGGAACTCACGTCATCCTAACTGATGAAGTGTCGGTTAATAATCTTAATACATGTATGGAACAATGCTAATACTTAAAATTTAATATTTTATCATCCTATTTTTATTCTTATTTTTTACCGGGGATTCGACATTTCTTGGCTAAATCTAATGTTACTGAAAACATCTAGATTTGAATTCTTACAGCATTCCACACTAAAATATTATGAGAGTTAATTAAATATATTTTCCTGAGAGTAATTAGAAATGCAAAAATATTCACTTTTCGAAGCGAATAGTAACGTGTTAATATTAATCAGTTTTTAATTAAAGTGACAACTACTGTCCTCTTAATAGAATGGAACGATCATTACAAGAAAATAGCAATTAGGAAATAGAGAACTCAGACACTGAAATCAGAAACATGATTTTATAATAGAGGAAATCACGATATATGGAAACCGTCTGGTGGGGGTTATGTTGAGAGCAAGAATATTAAAAATGTGTCGTTATCCGTGTATACGGATGAATAGCACACCTACCCACACGACCATACACTATATATACATATATATATATATATATATATATATATATATATACATATATATATATATACATATATATATATATATATATATATATTATATACATATATTATATACATTATATATATACATATATATATATTATATATATATATATATATATATATATATAATATATATATATATATATATATATATATATAAGAAATAGTAAAGTGTGAAAAAACGACAGAAGGCTTAAATGTTAAAAAATATATATATTTGTGTCAAAATGTCTGGAGAATATGGGAAAATTTTTTTTCCCTTTCCTTAAATTGACATAATTCTAAAATTTTTAAAGAAATTACCGGTTTCGCGGTAGCTTTTCAAATTTCTTGTGACGTTATGTTTATTTGCATGGAATTATCTTTGTTTTTATTTCCAGGAGATTTCTAAATAAGGGGAGGTAGTGAGTGATTTTTTCCGGTGTAGGGGAGATAATCGTTTAAAACATCTTATTCCCTTTTCCTTGTTAATTTCTCTGTGTCAGTATGTTCGGATGGTTGAGTCTGGGTTTGTACTTTTCAATGAAGAATGTTTCCCTGTTCAGTCTCATTTGTGTTGATGATCCGAAAGCACATTGGTAAAATGGGAAGATTAAAAATTGTGGCAGTAGTTGCTTTGCGCATTTCTCAATGTGCTCACTAAAGGTATCATTCTATATTCTGGGAATGCAATCTGTTGTCGATGCAGTGTGCATCTGCGCCTGAGTGATAGTCCCGTGGAACCCACGTAGTCTGGTGGTGGCAGCCCGAGCATTTAATAACATAAATTATGTTTTCAGAGGCACAAGTAAAGTTAGATTTGATCTTAAATTTCTGTCCCTCTTTAAAGAAGAATTCTGATCCTTCCAATAGGTTAGGACATGTTGCACAGTTCGATCTACCCACATTTTTTACTTTTGCAGCCGTAATTTTAGAAAACAATTTTGCCTTTGTGAGAATCTTTTTAAGTGATTTAGGCTGTTTGTAGCTTTTAATGATTTGGTGTATGTTAGAATTTCCTTTAATTTTGGTTTTTATGAAGTATTGGTAAATTTGGGTGATGATGGTGAAGGCTTCTTTGTTTCTGGGGTTGTATGTAGATATGTAAGGTAGTATTTTCGGGAAGGTGTGTTGTTGTGTTGAACTTTTCTTAAAGTTTCTATGTTGATTTTCTGTTGCACGTCTGATCCCATCCTCTATGAGTTGAGCTGGGTAATATCTGTCAATTAGGGTGTTTTTGAGTTCTTGCAGTCTAAAGTTCCTGGTATTTTGTTCTGACACTATTGTGCATATCCTTCTTGCAAGGTTGAAGGGGATGTTGTTTTAGTGTGTCTTGTGGTGGCATGAATTAAAAAGAAGGTATTGTTTGGCGTCTGTGGCTTTGTAAAAAATGTCTGTTTCTATTTTAAGGTTAATTTTTTTAATTAGTATATCCAAGAACTGGAGCTCCTTTTGGTTCTATTCCATTCTGAACTGTATATTTGGGTTTATGCTGTTCAATAGGTTTTTAAATTTTTATGTTTTCATTCCAGAGAATGAAACAATCGTCTAGGAATCGTTTCCAATTCTCTTTTATGTATTGAGAGAGGGAGTTTCCAAAGATTGATAGAGATTCCTGGTAAATGATTATTTCCATGTATCCCATTGTTAAGTTCGCAATGACTGGTGCTGCCCTTGTACCCATAGCAATTCCGGATTTTTGACGGTAAAATGTATTGTCAAACATGAAGTGGTTATTGTGTAGGATGAATTCAATTGATTTAGTAATGAATTCCTTACTGATCCTTTTTGGTATTTCTTCCGGAAATTGGTCTAACCAGAATTGTATTGCCTCCAGTCCATAATTATGAGGTATACTGGTATACAAGTTGACTACATCAAATGAAACCAGGATTGTTTCTTCCTTGGTTTTTTTTTGGAAGGTGGTTTAACATATCTAAGTCATCTCTGATATGGCTATCGATATGTTTAAGGAAGGGTTTCAAGAGGATGTCCATAAGTAGACTTAGTCTGTGTTTTCACAGGTTGGGCCAGCTACAATGGGTCGTAGTTTTAGGTCCCCCGGATTAGGTGTGTGTATGTATGTCTTTGGTGATTTTTTAATGGTTTCATTTATAATTTGACTTTTATGAATTTTTGGCAGACATAGAAAAGGCTAGGTTTGTATTTAAGTTTGTTAGGAAATCAATCTCTTTGGTTGTCAGTTCCTTTTCATGGGTTTTAATTAGTGAAGATAGAGTTTTCATTATTTTTTGTGGGGTGTAGTTGGTAATTTTTTCATAATGTAGGTCTTCATCAAGCAAGGAAATTACAAGATTTCTGTAGTATGATGTATCCATTATTACAACTGCATTCCCTTGTCCGCTTCCTTAATGGTTATATCTTCATCATTTTGGAGTTCTATCAGTTCTTTCCATTGTGTAGTGTTAAAATTTGGGTTAGCTTTCTGTTTATGTATAGTATGGTAGGGGAAGTTCTCAATGTGGTTACAGAATTCGTCAAGATCTTTATTTCTTCCTCTGTGTGGGATGTGTTCACTTTTGTTCTTGACTAGTGATTCATCTTCAGTATTGAACTGTTTGATGCTTCTGCTAGTCTTAATTTTCTGCAAAATTCTGTTATATTATCCTTGAGTTCATTTAGGTTTGCTCTGCGTGGAGTTGGTGTAAATTGAGCCCTTTTGCGAGGATGTCAATTTTTATGTTAGAAAGAGGTTTGGTTGAAAGATTGATTATCTTCGGTTTTTCCTTATTACTAGGTTCCAGCCTGTGTCCTGGTGTCCCTGGTCCTGGCTAAAAAATGTTGGGTGTAATTTTGTTTGTATGAGTTGTCTGTGAGGTTGTGTGGTATTTGGTCGGGGGAGTGGTGGTATTGTTGCCTCCGATCGTTGTGTGTGTGTGGGAATCTATGGTTGTAATGCTTGTGGTGTGTGTAAAATTTCTTTATGGGGAATATTTTTGTTTCGAACTTCTTGTATGTGGGATGTTGCTTGACATAGTGGTTCTTTGCGTTTGTCTTGTGTTTAGTGGGGACCAGTAGTTTTGGTTCATGGGGTAGTAGTGATTTGTGTGTGGTGTATTTCTTATCCTAGTGTCGTATTGTGCTATATGGTGGTTGGGTCTGGTATTAGGATGTTGTTGGTTTGTTCTGTTTTTGGTGTAATTTCTTTCATAGACGCGTCCTCTTTCAGCTAGTTCCCTGTTAGGTCTAGCGTGGTTTGTAAAGGTTGGTTGTGGGTGATTCTTTTTTAGTGTATGGAGGATAGTTGGGGGTTGTTCGTGGGTTGTTAGGTTTTTTTTTTTATTTATTGTAATTTTCTTAAGGAAGGATTATTTGTACCCTATTCATTTTTGAAGGTTCACTATATTTTTGGAAGAAGTCCATGTTTTTCTCCAGCGTAGGAGAGAATTTCTCTCTTCTCTCTCACAGGAATCCTTCCAGTGATCCAATGTATTATCGAGGGGTTGTCCCTCGGTATATTTTAGTATTAGATTGTGCATCTCCTCGTCTATGCTTTTAAGTTTTTCTTCATTTGTGGAGGCCCTGAGTCTTAGAAGCTCTATTTCTGATTTAAAATTGAACAGAGCTGACTTTTCTCTAATAGATCTCTGTCCGTCAGGCTCGTTAGGAATTAATTTTATCTGGAATTTGCGTGGGAGGATAATTGGTGTTGAGTTTATCCATCCCTCGTAGATATGCTTTGTTGGAATTTTTTATCATGTTCCAGAAGGTGAGTTTCTGTTGTGCAGGTTTGTATTCCAAACGTTTCCTATTTTTCTTTTTGTTGGGTTGGTTTGGGTGCGTATGGTGTCCTGCTGTGTTTCATTAGGTGCCTGTGTATTATTTTCGGATCATCAACACAAATGAGACTGAACAAGGAAACATTCTTCATTGAAAAGTACAAACCCAGACTCAACCATCCGAACATACTGACACAGAGAAATTAACAAGGAAAAGGGAAAAAAAAATTTTAAGCGATTATCTCCCCTACACCGGAAAAAATCACTCACTACCGCCCCTTATTTAGAAATCTCCTGGAAATAAAAACAACGATAATTCCATGCAATATAAACATAACGTCACAAGAAATTTGAAAAGCTACACGCGAAACCGGTAATTTCTTAAAAATTTTTAAATTATGTAATTTTAAGGAAAGGGAAAAAAATTTTTCCAATATTCTCCAGACATTTTGACACAAATATATATATTTTTTAACATTTAATCCTTCTGTCGTTTTTTTCACACTTTACTATTTTCTTATATATTCACCCACGTGCTTTACCAAACAAACTTTCTTATCTATATATATATATATATATATATATATATATATATATATATATATATATATTAATATATATATATATATATATATATATATACACATATATATACATATATATATACATATATATATATATACATATATATATATATATATATATATATATATATATATACATATATATATATATATATATACATATATATATATTAACATATATTATAATATATATATACATATATATATATATACATATATAATATATATATAATATACATTTATATATATATTACATATATATATACATATATATATATATAATATATAGAGAGAGAGAGAGAGAGAGAGAGAAAGAGAGATAACTCTGCCAGAGCTGTTGTACAGATCTGGTAGAGTTATCTGGAAGATAACTCTGTACAACAGCTCTGGCAGAGTTATCTTCCAGTTTCCACGTATCTTCACAGCAGAGGGCAACCACCGTACTATTATCAGCGAACAGCATCACTCTCACTAGGAACTTCGTAGTGGGCATCTTGGCTTTATACTATGCAGCATTGAACAGGTCAGCATCATGCTGCGTCTGGATGTGAATACCTTCATCTAACATCTTCAAAGGGGGCTTCCAACACTGCAGCGTGATAGATGGAAAACAGTAGTGGAGCGAGTACGCACCCTGTTGTCAATATCAACTCGCCCGACCTATCGCTATCTTGTACTACAAATACCTGCATTCCCTTATTGATGAAACTTGGAGGACATCCATGCTCCTTGAGATCCAGTTAAATTTCATCACGAGATAACATGTCAAAAGCCTTGTGAAGTTCATGAACTCATCATGCCTTGGCATGTTCTGCCTAATGCATATTTCCTGAATTTCTATCCTAGTGTCGTATTGGCTATATGGTGGTTGGGTCTGGTATTAGGATGTTGTTGGTTTGTTCTGTTTTTGGTGTAATTCTTTCATAGACGCGTCCTCTTTCAGCTAGTTCCCTGTTAGGTCTAGCGTGGTTTGGAAAGGTTGGTTGGGGGTGATTTCTGTTTTTAGGTATGAGGATAGTTGGGGGTTGTTCGTGGGTTGTTAGGTTTTTCTTTTTTATTTATTGTAATTTTCTTAAGGAAGGGATTATTTGTACCCTATTCATTTTTGAAGGTTTCACTATATTTTTGGAAGAAGTCCATGTTTTTCTCCCAGCGTAGGAGAGAATTTCTCTCTTCTCTCTCACAGGAATCCTTCCAGTGATCCAATGTATTATCGAGGGGTTGTCCCTCGGTATATTTTAGTATTAGATTGTGCATCTCCTCGTCTATGCTTTTAAGTTTTTCTTCATTTGTGGAGGCCCTGAGTCTTAGAAGCTCTATTTCTGATTTAAAATTGAACAGAGCTGACTTTTCTCTAATAGATCTCTGTCCGTCAGGCTCGTTAGGAATTAATTTTATCTGGAATTTGCGTGGGGATAATTGGTGTTGAGTTTATCCATCCCTCGTAGATATCTGCTTTGTTGGAATTTTTATTATCATGTTCCAGAAGGTGAGTTTTTGTTGTGCAGGTTTGTATTCCAAACGTTTCCTTTTTCTTTTTGTTGGGTTGGTTTGGGTGCGTATGGTGTCCTGCTGGTTCATTAGGTGCCTGTGTATTATTTTCGGATCATCAACACAAATGAGACTGAACAAGGAAACATTCTTCATTGAAAAGTACAAACCCAGACTCAACCATCCGAACATACTGACACAGAGAAATTAACAAGGAAAAGGGAAAAAAAAATTTTAAGCGATTATCTCCCCTACACCGGAAAAAATCACTCACTACCGCCCCTTATTTAGAAATCTCCTGGAAATAAAAACAACGATAATTCCATGCAATATAAACATAACGTCACAAGAAATTTGAAAAGCTACACGCGAAACCGGTAATTTCTTTAAAAATTTTTAAATTATGTCATTTTAAGGAAAGGGAAAAAAAAATTTTTCCAATATTCTCCAGACATTTTGACACAAATATATATATTTTTTAACATTTAATCCTTCTGTCGTTTTTTCACACTTTACTATTTTTTATATATTCACCCACGTGCTTTACCAAACAAACTTTCTTATATATATATATATATATATATATATATATATATATATATATATATATATATATATATACACATATATATACATATATAATACATATATATATATAATACATATATATATACATATATCTATATATATATATAATATATATATATATATATATATATAATAATATATATATATATACATATATATATTATTATATATTATACATATATATATATATATATACATATATATATATATACATTATATATATATATACATATATATACTATATATAATATATATATATATATATAGAGAGAGAGAGAGAGAGAGAGAGAAAGAGAGATAACTCTGCCAGAGCTGTTGTACAGATCTGGTAGAGTTATCTGGAAGATAACTCTGTACAACAGCTCTGGCAGAGTTATCTTCCAGTTTCCACGTATCTTCACAGCAGAGGGCAACCACCGTACTATTATCAGCGAACAGCATCACTCTCACTAGGAACTTCGTAGTGGGCATCTTGGCTTTATACTATGCAGCATTGAACAGGTCAGCATCATGCTGCGTCTGGATGTGAATACCTTCATCTAACATCTTCAAAGGGGGCTTCCAACACTGCAGCGTGATAGATGGAAAACAGTAGTGGAGCGAGTACGCACCCTGTTTGTCAATATCAACTCGCCCGACCTATCGCTATCTTGTACTACAAATACCTGCATTCCCTTATTGATGAAACTTGGAGGACATCCATGCTCCTTGAGATCCAGTTAAATTTCATCACGAGATAACATGTCAAAAGCCTTTGTGAAGTTCATGAACTCATCATGCCTTGGCATGTTCTGCCTAATGCATATTTCCTGAATTTGGTGAAGGAAGAAGGGGATGTCCTCATTACTTTTACCACAACGGTAGCTACACTGTTTCAGGAAAGATATTTGGTAAGGCGGCGAGCTGGCAGAATCGTTAGCACGGCGGGCGAAATGCTTTGTGGTATTTCGTCTGCCGCTACGTTCTGCGTTCAAATTCCGCCGATGTCGACTTTTGCTTTCATCCTTTCTGGGTCGATTAAATAAGTACCAGTTACGCACTGGGGTCGATATAATCGACTTAATCTGTTTGTCTGTCCTTGCTTGTCCTCTCTGTGTTTAGCCCCTTGTGGGTAGTAAAGAAATAGGAGAGATTTTTGGACAGATATACTTAGTCTGTTCAGTAGAATGCGAGCAAGGATCTCCTTAGTTATTGATAGGAGACATATTTCCGTAGTTTATATATTCCGATCAACAGCCTTTTTATCATTACTATTATCAATTGATTTTTCTTCACAATTTTATTTTCAGACCTATTCACTGACAAAAATCCGCGGTCTTACAGCGACGAAAATATTTTGACGAATTAAACTTAAATGTTGAAGTGAATCGAACGGCTTTTGTGTGTTTCTTAAATGGCTTACAAACACCTTCCACGCTGCAATTGTGTATACGTAGTTTATTTATCATGAATTGTTGTTGAGGAGTTTCATTGCAGGTGTGTTTTCATAAATTTAAAATTTCTAGAAAAATTTTATACTGTTAAATTTCCCATCTCCTCATAGATAGAACATGAAAAATTCTCTACTTATTTATCGTATACTTTTCTACGGGTAACGTTAATTTACAACTATATCTTACACTGGTTTCGATTGAGAATCCTCGATATCTTAATTGTGCTTTCAGCGTGGAACAAATTTCATTTATCAAAGAATCGATGCCAACAAATCCTTCCGTTTGAATTCGAATTCTTCTTAATCTCTCCTTACTTCTATAATTTGTCCGAAACACTCCTGTTGTATATATCATCGGTTTTAATGACTCTAATTCTTGGTTCGTTTTCTCATCTGAACGTTTGATGGGAACTAGGATTCAATTACTTCAAAAAACATTTTTGTTTCATTTTGAATCTGTGTACATTCCTACGCCGATCTTCAGAATCGTTCAAGTGTAATTCAGAATCAAAGTGATTTACATCTAGTTTCCTATATGATCTGATTTATCCGCCCATTTGTGTGAGAATACACTACTTCGATACTATAAGTATGTAAATGAAAGATGGTTCGTTTTTGATTCCTTCGCCAACTTAAATAATGGTTTATGGTGTAACAGAGAGAAAGAGAGAGAAGGAGAAAGAGAAAGAGAGAGAGAGAGAGAGTTTAAATATAAAATTGAAAGAGTTTGTTTAATTAGCATTAATGGGAGAGGCAGATTTCTTTTTTCTAGTTAAAATCCTATTCTAAAAAGCCGAACTACATTTGCCGGTTGGGTACAAACGTTCTTGAAACAGCGTCAACCAAATTTCTACTTCCTTGTCCGATACTGTAATTATTAGCCGTAGTTGTGGCTAAACGAATATGATATCAAAGAAAATCATCTGTTTATTCGGCATTTAATTTCAAAAGAGCAACGACATGTAAGAAGTTGCCTCACTATAATTATCTCTCTATTTTGTTTTCACTCGATTTCTCTCTGGCAATCTCCACTTCATCACAGGCTCTCAATTGCAATGTCCCTTTCCTAAATTATTTCCATACAAATGACAAAATAAAAGATTGTCAAAATTTGGATGAACGCCGGTCAACATATTTTGCTTTAGATTATTTACATTTGACGGATATTTGTCCTCATTTTGATTGTTGTTATCACAACGTTTCGGCCGATATACCATCCAGCCTTCATCAGGTGCCTTGGGGAAATTTTGAACCTGGGTTCTCATTCGATATCATTATTATTCAGGTCACTCCTTGGAATCGAACTCGGAATCTCGGGGTTAGTAGCAGGCGCTCTTAATCTGTACGCTATATGCCCGTGGGCAATTATGGAGTGAATTTCAGGGCTTATAAATCTAATATTTTCCTATTCTTCCGTAATGTTCAGTGCCTAAAAATTCGAGCAAAGAAAATAAGTAGCGATCGTGATACATACAACGAAGAAATGATCAAGCTCAATAAAAATCTTTTAAGTAACAACTACCCACAAAACCTTCTATCCACTCCAATTATGAAGAAAAGAGAGGATGAAACTAATAAACTGTCTCCAGTCTGTCTACCCTATGTGAAAGGCCTCTCCGTAAATATACAAAAAATATGCGGCCCATATGATATCAGGACAATATTCAAGAGTAATACAACACTTCGCAAATATCTCCTTCGAGTAAAACCACCAATAGAAGAGAATATTACAAAAACTGCATGTAATCCATCTCATGCAGCTGTCGTAGGTTACACAAAGTCGAAACATGCCACCCCTTCAAAATAACGTTAGACAAACATCGCAAAGCTGCGACACGAGGAGGTATTGATAAATCGGGTACAGCTGATCATGTATGGAAAAATGGAGACCACCTCTGGAAAATACGAAAACTAAATGAAGCAGCACATATGCTAGGACACAACAACCTCCTAAGCAGACCGAGTGCAGATATGAATAGCATACGAAAACCTGCATTAAGGAAGGATAGGAAAATATAAGATTTATAAGCCGTAAACTTCACTCCATAATTGTCCACGGATATATGGCGTAGTGGTTAAGAGCGCGAGCTACTAACCATAAGATTCCGAGCAGTGACCTGAATAATAATAATAATAAAATAATAATAATAACATCGAAGAATACCTTAGGGAGGAGAACCGAGGTTCGAAATTTCCCAAGACACCTAATGAAGTCTGGAGGGTAACTAAGCCGAAGTGTTGTGTTAACAACAAACAAGATGAGGACGAATATCCGTCAAATGTAAATAATGTACATAATTCCTCATCTCTTAAATATAGAACTGCATATTTTGCCTTATTTCTTCCATCTCTTTATATTCTGAATTCAATTTGGACCGAGGTCAACATTGCTTAGCTTTTTTCCGGACTGAATGAAATAGAGTACCAATCAAATACTGAAGATGATTTATCGAGTACTGCTTCACAAAGAAACAAATTCAAGTTGTCGCTTATTTCATAAACACTTATTACAAACTATTGAATCAAGTGTTCAATACTGTATTATTTTACTAGCTTTAATATTTCGTGCTGTAGAAACATAATCAATCGGATCAGAATTGAACAGAAAGTTTACTTTTATTACTAAGAAGATAAGATGCCCTTACCCATGCTAGCAAGGTTTGACTAGACAGCAATTCGCATTTTTCTTTCTACCATTTGAATGTTCATGTAGAGGTACACCCATTAGTTAATTAAAATTAGTTTAAGTGGGTGGCTAATGATAAATCAGCTACACTTTAGTACGACTTCATATATTGTCTCACCACCTTTTAAAACAGTGGCTCATCAGTCGAAATAGAGTTAAAATATGTCCATCACAAGTGTCTACAAGTCATTAGTCTACGAAACATTCTATTTCTAGTTTTAAATTAACGTCATGACAGGATATAAGTTGGTGCATACATCACTGGCAGAATCTGTGCTGTCTCACATAACAAAATACTGTTATTACAGTTTGTGGTATTTAAGTGTTCTAAACAAATCTTTTTACGTCCACAAATACAATAGTTGTATATTGTACACACATCTAACATTACTTCTTTCGCGTTCTATTTCCTGCTTCGCTTCTATCGCGCTGTAATTGCTGTAATTTTTATAAACCGAATGACTAATCACAGTTCGACATTCCTGAGGAATATGTATATACATACATATATATGTATATATATATATACATATATACATATATATATATACATATATATACATATATATATATATATAATATATATATACATTATATATATATATATATATATATATATATATATGTATACATGCATATATATATATATATATATACATGCATATATATATATATATTTATATATATAATATATATATATACATATTATATATACATATATATATATATACATACATATATATATATATATATATAATATATATATATACATATATACATATATACATATATACATATATATATATATATGTATGTATGTATATATATAGAGTTTTATTTCTTTATTTACAAATTATTTTCTTATTTTCATGTTCACTGTTATTATAAATGGTAACACGATAATAATGTAAATAAAAATATGTCTCGTCGCTGGCACTGCAATACCGAGTATCAGAGAAGGCTCTAGTAATTTTACATAATAAGATATATGCACCAGCGAGCATGGCAAATTATTTCAATTCAACACCATGTTGGCCTCATTTCGCTTGAATCTTTTAACCATTTCATTACTTTAAGACGGTATACCACTTTTTTTTGGGAAAGTAACTACAAAAATATCCCTCACTAAGCGGAATGAGGGTCGATTTAGCTTCCAAATAAATTGATAGACATGCAGAATGACTCCATGGAATAATCTATTTTTATTTTTTTGCAGAGGAAAATAATGGCACTATTTCTGCTAAGCAGAGTAAAAAAACATTGACGAAGGTTATTTTCGAGCTTTTCAATAATTAAAGAAAATAGGGCAGCAAGCAATTTTTGCAGAGTGCAAAATTGAGGTTTCGGAGGGCGGCGGGCTGGCAGAATTGTTAGCACGCCAGGCGAAATGCTTACCGTATTTTGTCCGTTCCTGCGTTCTGTGTTGAAATTTCGCCAAGGTCGACTATTCCTTTCATCCTTTCAGGGTCGACTAAATAAGTGCCAATTATTGACTGGGGTCGATGTAATAGACTTAATCTCTTTGTTTGCCCCCTCTATGTTTAATCCCTCTGTGGGTAATAAAAAAATAAATATTGAAGTTTATGAGTTTAAATGATTTTTCTCTATCCAAACCCTACATTAACAACGTCTCTAATTCATTTTCTTAACTTCAAACAACAAGAATAGATTTATTAACCACACTTCCTTTGAATATTCCTTAATCTCAAGCCTTTCTCATGAAGATATTTCACATTCATTTTTGTTTCTTTGTTAATGGTGTAACGATATCAGTATAAACGTTCTTCGAACACTACGTATCAAGCAGACTTTGCTCCATAACGACCTTGTTCCGTGTCGTATTCAATATCCTGTAGCATTGTCTCAAATTGGTGAATGCTGTAGTATTGGGATTCGGTTAAGAGACATCATATGGCTGTCCTTCTTGTGTGTGTGTGTGTATGTATGGGAGCATACACACACACACACACACAGACAAACACACACACAGAGACAAACACACACACACAGACAAACACACACACATCCACATATATATATATATATATATATAAATTATATGTATATATATATATTATATATATATATATATATATATCCTTTATTAAACTTTTAATACTTTTGATATATATTTAAAATAATATAAATTAATTAATTTTATGTATTGGCTTATATTTTTCATTCTTTGATTTGCCTAATAGTGGTTTTATCTCTAATGTAATATAATATAATATTTTACTATAAAATTGGATTTAATCCTAAATCTGATTTTTCCCTGTAAGTTTGGATTTATTCCCTAATATTTTATTATATATATATATGTGTGTGTGTGTGTGTGTGTGTCTGTGTGTGTGTGTGTGTGTAAACGGAAAATGGAGGGATATACTCCTGTGCTGTACATATTATTGTAATCGGATACATTTCTGCGGCCAATTGATTGTCAAATAAGGAAACCATAATAATTACAACATCGTAGACATCGAATAAACGTGAATGGCATATTTTTTCTTAAATTCATTTCTTGACTATAACCCCTGTACATGCTGCCTCAGCATTTAGCTCTCAAAGAAACTTCTTTATATTACATAAACGGGTCAAACAAAATAAATTTGTCTTAAACCTAATATTGTTTTGTGTATACTTCAATATAAACTGGAAACCTCTTTCCTTGACCTCCGATAAAGAGACAACAATTTTTTTTAACTATGACTAATGTAATTTGGTAACGTAAATTTTATTTTGCAATCGATGTATCATCATACTTTCCGTGGAGGAAGGGAGTTTGCCGTACATTATAAAAACTGCATAATTCAATTACCCACGTTTTAACACTCATTCCATCATTACAGATTAGGAATGGAAGTTCTAGGGAAATAAAGCTATCTGATCTTTTAAGGAGACACTTCCATAGACATATATGGGAAATTATTAAAATGAATTTACTCAATCCGTGACAATGGTTGTAAAGCTGATACTTGTAAACTCATTAATTACGTATTACTATTGCTTTAAGCCAACGTGAAACCAGATAACTTTATATCGATTATACATTATGGTGCCCAACATGTCGAAATACCCGAATTTATTAGATTTTAGCAATGGGAACTATAGCAATTCATAGATCGTCTTCTAATCAGTGTGTGCTGCTGAGAATAAACTCACTATGCTAATCTCGAGGACTACAGTTCAAGTAGTACCGCCATCACAAGAAATACAAGTCGAAACTATCCTAATATACATATGGATATCAGTAATAGACGAAGATTTATCTTATAATAAGTGAACATTATTTAACTGAATAATCGTTTCTTCGAAAACTTACAAAATAGAAAAATAAAAGATGAAGCATACATTTCTAAGACCCCTAACCCTGGAATCTTATGAATAATCTCACTAAATATAAATAAGAATGAAATATGAATAAAAATAGTATGATTAATGAATGATTGGAGCTTGTGTCGTAAATTCCAAATTACCATAATCATAATTTCTCCCTTGTCAGCCTCGTTGAAAGAGGAGACAAATATTACAGGATGTGAATAATTTCGAAGGCATTATCACATTTATTCAATTGACTGAAGCAAACTCACTTTCGGCAAAGAGATACCGCTTTGTAAATTGTTTTCTACGGTGAAATAAATCTTCGATTTAGCTGACCCACGATTTCTCCATGTCAAAAATAATTAAGTTAATTATTTAAAATAACTTCTAGACGTTGCACGAAATAATCAAAAAGTTATAACTTAGATCTGATTGCTAAATTGGCATCACATCTGAGACGTAGCTACGTATGCCACTGAAATTGTATCTAATGATTAAAACATTATGGTG
>NC_043018.1:17249542-17257042 GCF_006345805.1 Octopus sinensis | reverse complement strand
AGGATGGTGATAAAGATGGATGATGTTGATGACACTAACGCTGAAAATAATGTCCCCTGTTCATGAGAATAATGTTATTCTTGCCTAATTCATATCCGTACCTCTATCTATATCTTGCCCCTATCTCTCTCTCCATATGTTATTGTTATCGTTATTTTTATTTTTGTTGTTGTTATCATCATCATCATCACCACCACCATCATCATCATTATTATTATCATTATTGTTATTATTATTATAGTTATTATTATTATTATTATTATTATTATAACTTTTTTTTCCTCTTTCAAATTTGCTTCCATTTCTTGCCGAGTGCCTTCCCGACTCCTAGGGCAAAGAAACTCATAGTACACACCGGTAGGCCATCAAACCAAACTCAATAGTTCGTTCATTTTTTTTTAAGTTAAATTAAAATACATGGGTAGTAATGATTCTCACATTGACAATGCTCTTCTCAATACGTGTGATGTACCAGTTAAGACAATCTTTTGCACTTCTTGCAGGGATGGTAAGCCAGGGATCATTCTCATATAATTTTCGGTTCCCTTCTTGATCATTCCTAGTGCTCCTACGATCACTGGTATTGTAACCGCCTTGAGATGCCACATGTTCTCAATTTCAATGAGTAGGTCTTTATATTTTCTGAGCTTGTCAAACTCTTTCGCTGAGATATTATGATCACAGGGGATGCTCATGTCGATCAATAAGCAAACTTTATTGTTTTGGTCTTTCACAACAATTATCATTATTATTATTATTATATTATTATTATTATATTATTATTATTATTATGCTTTGTTACAAAGATACAAATAACCTGATGTCTGAACTCGATTTCATGCTTTAGAACGAAACGTCAGTGAAGTACAGAGCGTTGAGAAGAATATTGCGGTGACAAAGGAACAAAAAAGTTATGTCAGGAACTTCATTGGGTTACAGCTATTTCTGCTATAACATTCAATGCACTCATAGTTCAAAGCTTGCCTATCACCCAAAAGCATCATCGGAGCTTCAAACGTGAATTGCAATCTTATTTGGGAAAGATTTACATTTATATACAAACGCAAGGGTGCATTATTAACACAGGTGCATGGAAGAATATGGGAAATGAATCCAGGAGTTTGAGGTGGGAGAAAAATCCCTCCCAGAACCACAATATTACAATATATATATATATATATAATATATATATATATATATATATTAAATTGATATTAAAATAATATTTAATTTATCTCCTCAATTTTTATATATATATATATATATTATATATATATATATATATTATATATATATATTAATATATATATATAAGTCTACTACTAATGTAGGATGAATTTTTTTTCTCTACAGAAAAAATTTCATCAAAAAATGTGGCAGCATATTAAAATACCTTTACGGTTAAAATTATAAACAACTTATAAGTAAGTTATATGTGGAAATTGACGATTTAATAGTCTGTTATAAGCATATTGGCATTGAAATAAGTTTTTTTAGCCCTTACTTATAAGTTGTTTATATATATATATATATGTGCATCAAGTTAGGTCTATGGAGAGTATTGATAAAGTGTACGGAATTCTAATGAATCCAGGGGTCGATATGATCGCGTAAACTACATCATGGCAACCTTTTAATATCTAAAAAGAGTACACTAGTAAGACTATAAGATTAATCCAGTCCACAACAAAATCATACACCGGGAATTCAATATTCATTTAGATGTGTCATTAATTTGTTTCTATATTACTTTGTTAATTAAGCAGCACAAAGTATCATAAGATATTCAGTGAAGCAGCAGCTTTATACAATTTGATTAGACAAAATGCTTTTTGCGACTAACGGAGTTGAATGTTTAACAATGTATACGACTTTTCGTAATTCAATGGTCAGCACCGTCTCTTTTGCTGAAGGATATTTATATCGAACGTTATTCTAGAGGAGTAATATATATTTATAGTTTGTATTGATAACACACACATACAAAATGAATAGATACATATTCGTCCTTTTCAAAACACACACACGTACAAACACAGAGACACGCACGCACACACAACCATACACACCGACACACACATACACGTAGCATAACTCACCAACAAACCAACCAACAAGGTTTTGATTCCAACTTTCTGATAACAACAGCTTTGTGAACTTATCCAAGAATGCGTTTCCCTGAAGAAAGTCTAGAAGCACTCAAACGATAAAAATGAAATTTATCGATCATTATCGTGATTTTCTGCTTTGATCTTTCAGATTATCTTCCTTTGATGCCAATGAATCCATACTAAACTTCACAGACAATGAAATAAAAATTTACTGTTACACTGAACCGCTGTTTCCTTCATAAATATAGGATATTATTCAACAAAAATGCCCTCTTGTGTAATGGATAATAATCTATTAAGTTACTTTCAAACGTTAATATGCAGAACACAATGTTTGAAACTCTTTCTTTCTTCCTTTCTTTCTTTCTTTCTTCCTTTCTTTCTCTTTCCTCCTTTTTCTCTATTTAAGGTTTATTCTCTCAGAACCTTCCACTCAACTGTCTGTATGTCTCTGTCACACTCAGCTTTCCCTTACACACACAGGCACACACATACAAACATACACGCACACATGCATATATATATATATATATACATATATTTCTCTCTCTCTGTCTCTCTCTCGTTATATATATATATACATATCTATGCGAATTATATTGAATATATTTTAAATGTATTAATCGCACCAAACTATGAGTCATAGCACAATTTAGCCAAACATTAAGAGCAACATGGGAATCATTAGCAAGTACGTGTGTGTGTGTGTGCGCGTGTTATGTTATTGATCTCATTTTAGTGATGCTTATTTTTAATCTATAAACAAAGATTTGCAAGGATAAAATATAAAATGTGAATTATAACGGTAGACCTGATATAATCTTCCTTCAGTAAATTCATTATCGAATATACTGTACAAGCACACATACTACCGTAACATACAAGACATTAGGTTATCTATAACAGGTTATAGAGACAAGTCTACAAAAGTGGATACTCACACATCGAATTGCAGAGAAAGGATGCCCACATACGCACACGCACGTACACGCACACACACCCACACACACACACTCTTATGTGTGTTATGAATATACACCCAAGGAAGCGCCTAATACATTGTATGGTGTATGTATATTTATTCAAATGGATGTGTATTCCGTTGTTTTAAATATGTCAATAATTTAGAAATTGTGTCGCAAAATTTTATTCGTGATATCAACTTTTTAAAATTTTTAAAATATTTTTCGAAATCATTATTTCAAGAATATTTCACTTCCTACGTATGTTTATGTATGTATGTATGTATGTATGTATGTATGTATGTATGTATGTATGTATGTATGTATGTATGTATGTATGTATGCATGTATGTATGTATGTATGTATGTATGTATGTATGTATGTATGTATGTATGTATGTATGTATTTATGTATTTATGTATGCATAAATGCATGTATGTATGTCTGCATGAATGTATGTAGGTATGATTGTGTATACACAAACACATACACACATATATATATATATATATATATATATAACATGAAATAATATATATGTCTGTATATATGTGTGTATGGTTCTATATATACAAATGTATATATGTATGCATGTTTGTATCTATATATATGTGTGTGTGTGATACAGTTTTAATATAGTTAGTATTTGTTATTCAATAATATCAACGTGACTAGTATCGTCATATTTACATTAATATTTAGTGAAAAATTGAACCCATCTCATTCACTGCATTTTCACACATTTGATGTCAACGAAAAATCAATTAATTATTGTTACATACAAAATGGAAGTGAAGCGAAGCAAAGTGATATGTAGATTTATAAAAGCAAAGTAATCTTAGGATCGATTCCATAATCTGTCCACATGCACACGCAAATATGTCCCAAGGAATGTTTTCTTCGTAATTATCAGATAAATGCTTATTTTTAATGAGGGTTTCTACAAATATGCTTCAGAAAGCGTAGGTTCATATTATATTAGTTTCCTATGAAGGAAGATATGTTTTCTGGTGGACGGAGGGAGGAGATTCTGACGCTTTACGTGAGATTTTGTTTCCTGATAACGTTCTGAATAACACGAATTTTTCAGTGAAAACTTTTACAACTTTCTAGCAAAAATGTAGTAAAATTACGATTATATTGCAAATTAATACAAAGGAAGTTGTCAAGACGAATGTATAATGACACTCATTACATGTTTTGTTGCGAAAAATTTATTGGAAAGCAAGTTCTGATAGCTTCACAATGAACAATATCTGTAGCAGTTTTGTAAATGATTGCATTAAAAAAAATCCATATGTATATATGTTATATATATATGTATATATATATATATATATAATATATATATATATATATATATATATATATTATATAATTATATATATATATATGGTATATATATATATATATATATATATATATATATATATATATATATAATATATATTATTTATATATATATATAAAAACATAGTAAATAGGGTAGATTTGCACGTGCTTCTAATGATATGTACTTCTCGGATTACAAGGCTGCTTGCTGATGAGTCTAACCTTGGCAGATAAATTATATTCATTTGCTAAAAAAAAATAGACGAAACGGCAGTAGAAGTTTAGCTGAGTTGGTAAACGTTTTTAATTTTCATTCCATTTCATGAATTTATCCCCTTTTTGTGTATCTAGTACTTGCTTCTTTATTTAGGGGCCTTTTAATGTACTGATATATATATATATATATATATATATATATATATATATATATATATATATAATATAATATATATATATATACATACATACATACATACATACTATATACATACATATGATTATATATATACAAAAGGGTGCCGAAAGGTTCTTGGTTTTAGGATTAGTTCGACTAAAGGTGGTGCTTCAGCGTAGCCGCATTAAAATGACAGGAACATTCGAAAGAATAAAAGAATACATCGATAACGACCGATATACATTAAAAAAAATTCAGATTAAAAAGAGGCTGACTGCGGCTAATATTTGTTTGGGCTAAATTCTATTTATATAAGCTTACGTCAGAGAATATATACGACGATCTGACATTGGTCTTCGTCCGCCATCTATAGGGAAGATAGAGAAATGGAAAATGACAACGGAAGTGGAGAAAAGAGCATCATTTATTTATGAGTTCGTGTGTGTGTGTGTTTATTTGTTTGTGTGTGTGGTGTGTGTGTGTGCGTGTGCGTGTGTTACATACATCGCGTATGTAAATTATATATCTGAAAGAAGAATGGTTATAGAGACTTGAAAGTTTTGACTGCTAGCCATCATCAAACTGGGCTACGAAATTTAGCATATCGAACTTTCGAGGTCACTATACCTACTCAACTCATAAATTATAATTAACATGTATTCAACAAAAGTTAGTATTTAATCCTTCAATTTAATGCAAAGGTGTTTATATTCGTATTATTATCGATTCAATATTAAACAATCTCTCTTTCTCTCTCTCTCTCTCTCTCTTTCTACACATGTATACGTCCATATATACGTAAACGTGCATACATACAAACACACAGACATATACACAAATCTGTGCACACACGCACATACACACACACCTGTGCCTATGTATGTATCTGTATGTCTGTCTATCTTTCTATAAATATGCATAGTTGTGTGTGTATAACTAATCCGAAAAACAATAAAACAATTATTTCTAACGATGTTAGTGTAATTCTAGCGGTAGCTGTTTTGACATTCCTTTTGAGCTGGCATTTATCCTGTTGTTTAAGTCCTGGAATGGCTTGGAGCTAGGACCATATAATTATAAAGATTCCATGTGGAAATCTATGATGATTAAAACGTTTTCCATTATTATCTGCGCTTTCCTCTGATACAAGTATATATTGTAATTCTTGTAGTCACGCAATCCACGATGGAATACGGATATTATTCTGAACAGTAGATTGAAATAACGAAATAGGAATGACTTCCATTTAAATTTCATTTCATTTTCGAAACATTTGTGGCCTAACTGTCTCTGTATCTCAAGCAACATGGAATAAATTAATCTTAGCAGATGTCATCGAGGCAAAATATCCTTCGTTCATTCAAAAAAGGGTGAATTTAAATTTTCCGTGACAATATAATGTTTTCTTTCAAAATCCTGTTTGGTGGAATCAGTTACCTTCCATCCATTTGAAATAAATGACAGATAATATGTGTATTTCTTCTATAAGCTAAATGAACTTTCAGCCCAGAAAAACAAAACTGTATTTTGCAAACACACCTCAAATTAAGCATTTTGAAGCAAGGGGTCGATGTAATCGACTGAATTCGTTTGTCTGTTCTTGTTTATCCCCTCTATATTTAACCCCTTGTGGGTAATAAAGAAATATATAACATACCATTAAGTTTCAGACACGGTTTTACTAATACAAAATGAAAAAGGTTTCGCGTGACAAATGAACTTTTCCCTTTTATAGATTAACCTGACAGTGTCTTTTACAACTGACCATAACATAAACAAAGTTCTGATATCCGTATGTTGTAATTAAACCGAATACACTTTGAAAAGGTTCTGAGATATCACTGTGTGCGTTAAATAAATCTCTCACAGATAAACGGAATTACAAATTAAATGTTTTCGATTATCTTTATCGACGAAATTCAGTTGAGATTTCAAACTCTAGAGACACGCATTGTATAGCAAAGAAGTGGAAGAGGGACATAACGTGATAAATGTTCGATTGTTCTTTATTGGATTCCAAACTTGCAGTTGCAATCAATCTCTTCTACAACTAAATCTTTGCATCGCCTTTAGAATTATTTTAAGGTATTTATTCAATTAAAGAATTTGGATTTTCATAGGAGGTTTTTACATTCAAGGAAGGTAATGGCGCAAGTAGAGATGAAGAAATTACTTGTGAGTTCAATATAAGAAGTCATATATTGGAGTTATAAAAGATTTGTTTATTAAAATCTAAAATTTCAACTTTAATTTAAAGGTAAACACTGTTACGAACGTGTTGCCTGTAGGTAATATTTGCTTCAAAGGAAACGGAATTAACATACATCTGGTAATCTAGTTGAATAAAGATTTCATATGCCTTCAATGGATTTCTATAGACGTATTATGCTTTGTAATAATATTCATTTTCGTTCCCAGTTTTTGTTGTAACGAATTTTCTAGCCTGGTTTTCTAACCTGGAAAAAGATATATAAAGACGATCTGGAGGATACAGTTTAATGTTTTTATAGCTTTTATTTTGAACTTTAAAAGCATTTCACCTTGTGATTTTTCATAGGGTATATTGACAAAAAATTGATAACTTTCAACTTCAAATATCTGTTTATAATGCTTCAGTTACTTACCTGTAACAGAAAGAATTTATTCTTCCCTTCATGGACGAGGTGTGGTCAAAAGTATCCGATCTTGGATTTTTTGCAC
>NC_043018.1:17204542-17244542 GCF_006345805.1 Octopus sinensis | reverse complement strand
TGACTTTAAATTCCAAATTATTACGTCGTATGGCACAAAGAGTGTCTCTGACTTTTCCATATCGTTATTCTCTTTCTCCCTTCTCTTTGTATTTGCATCGATCGAACACACACACACAATTACAAACACACAGACACGTATGTATGTATAACATATAATTAATACTATACATAATATATAAATAATATATGTATATAATTTCCTGGCTGTTAGGGTATGGCGAAAGGCCCGTTTGATGGCCCAAAATTCCCAGTTATTTTAGAGGACTTACAAAAGTTAAATGACAGCTGCAATTAGTGTCTCAGTCTGAGAGGGGGATATGTTGAGTAAGACCATAATTAACTGATCCTCCTGTATTTTATTTTACACAAACCCAGGAGCGCTTCAGCACCCTCTCCTATAGGCATTGCGATATCAATAACCAGTTGTAGAACTCAATATATACGTATGTTTCAGAACGAAGCGTTAGTCGAGTACAAAGTGGTTATGAGAAAATGAGACGACAAAGGCATAAGAGCTTATGCTATGACCTCCATTAGCTTACAATTTTTCTCCTATAAGATTCAATGGACTCATAGTTGAGCGCCTGTTTAATACCTTGTAGCTTCATTCGAGCCTCAAATATGACGGTACTCTATTTTATGGGTACTTACCAAGCGTTTGACTTGTAGTATAGAATTAGAGACTGGATATTGGTAGCTGGATATTTGTTGTTTATCTTTGAGAAACAGTCACGAAGCCATGAAACGCTTCACCCGCAAATTCCATCTTTCCTTCTTGTGCCCACGATTTGCAAAGCTATAATCTGTTCACATTCTTAGTTAAAACGCAGTGAGGCCTTATAAGAGTTCAGTTTATTTCAGTTCTTATTTTGACGTTCCAGTACAATAAGAGATGTGAGCGTATGTATATGTGTGTGTGTATATGCGTGTGTAGTCCTGTCTGTGTATCTCTATATTTGTTTTTATGTTGGACAGAATCTAGGCATGTGTCTCCAAACGTGAATGGATGCATCACTCTATATTTGAAGTTGTCTCTGCTTGTTTGCAGTAAATTCTTCCTCGCAGAAATCATTTTCTTCAATTTCGTTTTGTTATTTTTTAATTTCATTTATTATTCTTTCATTCGTCATTGTTATTTCATCGGTCCTCCCCAGGAGAATGCAGTACATAAAGACAATATTAAATAAACAGCAAATGTCTTCTCTATTGATCTACTGATATCTGAAGAAAAAATAATAAAGAAAAAACAAGACTATGTTAATGTTAATAAAAGCTGGTTTATAGGATAGAAAATCACGTAATTGGGGTTTTCATTGCTGGAAAGTGAGAAAGTAGTGGATATCAAAATTGACCCCGGTTACATAACAGTACTAAACATATGAGAAGGACACTCTAGTTCTAGGCTATATATCATGGGCGTACGTATGCACATATGAATGTATGTATGTACGTACGCATGAATGTATGTATACATCTATGTATGCAAGTATGTGTGTGTGTGTCCGTGTGTGTGTATGTATATATGTATATGACAATGACACCCCGTTTTCTCACAACTTCCATTGTGCCAGTCATTCGCTACATCTGTCCGTGTTCAGACTTTCTGTGCACAAGGGCCCCACCCGGATTCCCACACACCTCCCACATTCAATGTCCCCTCCACCAACACACCTACATACTTTATTGCCCACAAGGGGCTAAATATAGAGGGGACAAACAAAAACAGACAAAGGAATTAAGTCGATTAGATCGACCCCAGTGCTTAACTGGTACTTGATTTATCGAACCCCGAAAGGATGTGCCTACCTCGGTACCCTCACCATGCACGCACCACTATACGCACACCCACACCCACTGTTCAACTCATCATTCCCTTCACACAAAATTACACACACAGCTAGAACACCTTCCATCTCCACACATACTAGCAACGACCAATTCTCAGCACCCACCCACACACAATCTTCAATAACATCACCACACATACCACTATTCGCGCAGCCACACACACTCTTCAACGCAGTACATATACCACACACCATCATTCACACTCCCACACCCACACAATCACATAATACCTGAACACAGACTATATATATATACAAACATGCAACAGGCATACACACGCACAACACGCAAAGATGACTTTCGCCCAGAAGCGTTAACCATACACATGCACACTATTTGGTAACATACACACACATATACACGCCTGAAAAAGTACACATCAACTGCTACACACGTACGCATGACACGGCCAAAGAAGTGTAGCTTCCGCTTCATGATGTCTCGCCGAGGCGTCATCTCGAAACCGTGCTTTTCTAGTCGCCAGTTGTTCGTCCTTCTCTCTGTCCACGACACTCTAAGGATTCTGCGGTGACACTACATTTCAAAAGCGCTCAATCTTTTCTCGTCTGCCTTCAACATTGTCCACGACTCGCAGCCGTACGTCACAATAGAGAAAGCGGCAACCCGAAGTAGCCTTATCTTCAGCAGCTTTGACACGCCACGACTCTTCCAGATATTCTCCATATCTTGTACCGCTTGCCTCGCTATCGCGAGCCTTCTCCGTGTCACTGGTGTACTTGATCCACTGGCGCTGATTGTGGATCCCAAGGACACAGACTCATCCACTTCCTGAATCAGCTCTCCGTCTAACACTCACATATATATATATATATATATGTAGAGAGAGAGAGAAACAGTGAGGGAGCGAGGGGGTGAGTGAGTGAGACTAAACTCACTTTACCAAGGTAACGTGACAATCGTGGTTAGAACGAATGTTGCTGCTATTTTGCCCCAGGCAAATATATTCTCCAGCTGGCTATCGTTGCAGTAACTGTGTACCAATGGTTTCTCAATTATTTCTTTTCATCAGCAAAATAATCGCTAGGCTAGAGATGGCGGCATTAGGTCTTGTTCGAAAATATAAACTATTCAATGTTACACAATGTACGTATATATATAGAGAGAGAGAGGGACAGAGAGAATTCACAGAAAAAAAAGACGGAGATAGGTGGTGCACTTAACAAACAGATTTCTGTGGAAGGGCGTAGGCTCGAAACGTTAAAGACTTTTTCACTTCCCGAGTGTTATACTAATATAGTATAACACAGAAAGAAATAAGGTGAGAAAATAGAGAATGTGTAGTAGCTATATATATATATATATGTGTGTGTGTGTGTGTGTGTGTGTGTGTGTGTGTGAGTGTGTGTGGGTGTCTGTGTGTTGTATGTATGTATATGTGTGTGTATGTATGTGCTTGTATGTGGTATCAGTGTTAGTGTATGTATGTCTGTATGCATATATATGTAAACCAGATGCGTATATATATATATATATATATATATAATATATATATATATATATATATATACGTGGATTGATATTCACTTATAAGGATGCATAATATAGGTAAAAGGGTGACCAAACTAATGGTTGAACGCGAGAGAAAAATCTCGGAAAATTGTAGAGAAAAGTAGAATTTTAGTAATGGCGGTGACAGTCACTGTAATTTTAATGGCGGTATGATGTAGTTGTATATTCATATAATGAGATAGATAGATATATAAAGGGAGAAATATATTGAGAGATAAATACGTATATATACATGCATATATATATATATATATATATATATATATATATATTATATATATATATATATGTATATATATATATATATGTATATATATGTGTATATAAATATATATATGTATATATATATATGTATATATATATATATGTATGTATATATACATATCTATATATGTAAAAATATATATTTATATTTATATAGACACATACGTTTTTATGTTTGTATGTAACCACATTCATACATGCATTATATATATATTTGAAAATATTACTGTAAACACAGACGTAAACGCACACTAAAACACACATACACATGCGCACTCCCACACACACAGACACACACATACATAATGTGTGTGCGTGAATATCCTCATATGAATTCATGTTTGCGAATATAGGTGATCGTTTATTTCCATCGATATATAGGTTGCATAATAACAAGATTTAGTTTTATGGACTTAGTCTGTGATGAAAGCTAAGAGTGACAGAGTCTGTAAGATGTTTATTAGAATGAAATTACCTCAACCTTACGTCAAATGCAATTTTACTTTCCGAATAAAATGGACGGTAGTACGTGTCTCCAATGAAATAACTATGAAATCCGCATTTCCATCCACCCCTGTTCATATATATTTGTTGCTATATTTCTTATTCTCCTGGTCGCCATCGACATCCTCGACAGTGTTGGAAGATTTCTTTCAAATATTCAATAAAATGTCTAGCATTATTTAATTGCATATCCTGGTTTCTCTCACTGTGAAGTTCAACATCGCAATTCGGTGTCGATTAAAAATGTATTTATGCCATCATCGAGTATATAAAACCCAGTCTACTCATCCCAAAATCATGAATTATTGGAGTCAGCTTCTATTTGGATAGAATAAAGTGGGCAAGTAAAGGCACTGCTTTTTCTATTTCTAGAACAAAAACCGTGTCACCTTCACAGAATATTTTCTTCTTGCAAGTATATATATATATACATTTAGCTTGCTTACCAACCACATGGTTCCGGGTTCAGTCCTACTGCTCGGCACCTTGGGCAAGTTTTTTTCGTAGTATAACCTCGGGCCGACCAAAGCTTTGTGAGTGGATTTGGTAGACGGAAACTGAAAGAAGTCTGTCATATATATATAGATATATATATATATATACATATATATATATATATATATATATTATATATATATATAATATATATATATATATATGTATGTATGTATGTGTGTGTGTGTGTGTTTTTGTGCGTCTGTGTTTGTCCCCCACATTGCTTGACAACAGATGCTGGTGTGTTTACATCCATGTAACTTTGCGGTTCGGATAAGAGACCCTATAGAATAAGTACTAGGCTTACAAATAATAAGTTCCGGGATTTGTTCGACTAAAGGCGGTGCTGCAGCATGACCGCAGTTAAATGACTGAAACAAATAAAAGAATAAAAGAATCTTTTCAGAAGTCTGCTTTTCCTCTTCCGGTACCGAGAGGATTGTTTGTCACTATTACGAACGGGTTATTCTTGGTTGGTTTGCGCTTGGACACTTTATCTCCGCCAGTTCTACTGTCCACATGCGGCGTGTTTACCGCACTGCTATGATTTCCGATGCACGTGTTTGTGCCCTGTGACTCTTAACACACTAACTCTAAAATATTTTTTTTTTTTTTCTTTATTCTTTGAACTTTTTTCTGCAAAGAATAATTTTAATTTCTTTCACGCCTAAATATGTGACAAGTGGGTGTTATGTGTGTGTAACATCGAAAATGCTGATTTGTAAGGAGTTTTTCCTCTCTTTATTATTTTGTGTTGTTTGAAGGACACGAAGGCACGTACGTCCACAGTTATCCCACCGAGCACAAATCATCAAATGCTACATCTACATTGCTTTCTTGCCTATACTGAAATAAAATTGATAAAGGTTGGTACACACGTATGTGTGTCCGCATTTGCAAACACAGTCCTCTAAAGCTTATTTACAAATCAAATATTTATGAATGGAAATCTTTTTCAGTAGCTTTGACTCTCTCTTTCAAATTGTTACTATCCCTGACGTCTCTTTCTGTAATTTCGCCTCTCCCTGTGTGCTCGTCTATATGTGTGTCTCTCGCTTTCTCAAACACACGCCCACATGTACACGTTTGTCTGTGAACATGAATGGATGTGAATACATCAGTTCAAAAGCATGCATATGTGTAAGATGGTAACATCTAATGCTTAAAATGAATAAAGTGAAAATGTTTTCGGCGTGTTGCTTATAATAGACACAATTTAAATGTGTAAATTATCACAAGTTACATATATGTTACAATATATACAAATTTTAAAGATATTTCAAGCAAATCAACAAAGAAAAAGGAGAAAAGAACAGAAAGAGGATATAATTTGTTCAATGTCGCATTTATACAAATCATGGTCGCCTGTTTGTAACATTAAGCTATCATCTTCTTTTATCACGGATGAGTAGTATTGGCATCCAATAAGGAAATCTGGTGCCCTAAGCACTATTCATGTTCAGCGACAGGCTTTTTGCGTTCAGTAGTATATTTTGGAAACTATGTTAAGTCAAAGGGAGGCAACTGACGCTGACCGCTATATTTTATCGGAAGCTGTGGGAAGTGGAAATATTTGCAAATATAGACACCAAGAGGTAGCTGTTGCATAACTAAATTCTTTAGGGCTTGGACTATCAATATATATCTAATTAATTTACAGGGAATCATATAAGCACAATGCATTTAACAGAAATAGTTAGAAATAGTTGTGGTGTATCATACCACGATCCACTTTGTCAAATGCTTTTGCACAATCAAGGAATATTACGTCCACAGTTGTTGTCTCAACACCCAGTCATTATGCTGTAAGAGATGACTGAGGCAGCGAGTATGTGGTCGAAAGCCACGATGGGTATCATTCAGCAAGTTACTTTCTTCAAGGAATGCGATTAGGTTTCCTCTGAATATCCCTTACCTGACTTTGCTAATGTGTGAAGTCACAGAAATAGGCCTATGGTTTTTGGAATCTCTTCCGCTTCTCCTATTGTGGATTGGTCAAATAATTCCCTCCTTCAGCTTGCTGGGCTGCCTGCTATTTTCAAGAAAGCTTGTGAGTGTATGTGTGTTTCGAAATTCTGTGTATATATGCACGTATATTATATGTATATATATATATATATATATATATATATATAAGAAATTACTTGCTGAATTTAGTTTATTCTATAATTAAAATATATATATTTATTTATTTATATATATATAAACTCTGTCAAGCTTCCACGAACGTACAAACATTTTTCACTTTCACTGTATGATAAAATACTTTCGGTAGCCCCCTCCCCTTTACACACACACACATGCCTAGCATCATCTAGGGAACATAACCCCTTGAATCACAACGCATCTATTACATTACATTATTGCGTCAGATATTTTAACCTTTGACGCGTCCAACACTCCGATATCCAGAGGCTTCACATTTCAAATTTTCAGAATCATAGAAAACCGTCCATACATCAAAATTACATTAGCCATATTTGCCGAAATAATCAATTACTTAAATCGCAATTCCTTATTTGGATATTCTCCTTTATGTTTCCTACTACCATATAATTCTTTAAAGAATAGCCCTTGCTAGTTCTCATTGTTTATATATCCTGTTTTCGAAAAATATGCTAACACCCCTAATACATTTCGGTTTTATATTTTGTTTCGATATCTAATATCTCCAATATTTTATTGGTAACACTTCAAATATCATCGCAAAGATAATCAAAGTATATATTAATTTATATTATATTATATTATATATTATATTAGTTTATATTGGTGTGTACCGTTGGCGATTTTTTCCCTCCTTCTTCCCATATCTGGATCTTTTTTTTTCTTATGTTTCTGACGAAGAGCTCCGCTCGAAACGTTAAACCCTCCTTCTTCCCTTCCTTCCAGAGCGTCCTATAATACTCTACTTGTTCCACGTCCTCGCGTTGTTGTGTTTTCTCTTTGTGTTTTCATGTTTGGATTAACTTTATATATTAGTTTACTCCGTCGTTAAGGAATCCCTCATAAAATATGATTTTCATATAAAAAATGTATCCCATGCCTGATGGGTAGGTAGGTGAGTTCGAGTTCCCCACTTTGAGCAATTATTATATCAAGGAATCTTCAATCTAGAAAAGAAATGTTGCTCTAATTTTACTACGTTCAGTCTTTTAATATATATATGTATATATATGTGTGTGTGCGTAGATGTGTGTGTGTGTGTGAGAGAGAGAGAGAGAGAGAGAGAGAAGCAATGCAACCATCTTATAGTTTCCAGTGTGTTTGAGAGTGTGGAATATAACTTGATTTAAGGACATTATGGTATTTATCCTGAATTTAAAGTATTTATTAAGGTATTTATCCAAAAGTTTACTAAGTTTCCCATCGTTTCGCACTTTCGTATCTGAATGAACATTTAGTTTATGCTCCTTCAGGGTAATCCTGGGTCTAGAAGGTTAGCATATTTCAGTGACGTCATCGACTTTGTAATCACTCACTATCTTCTTAGCTATTAAGTCGTTGTTAAGAACAACTTCGCTGATGACTTTATATTTGCTAGTTATCGCTCTATGTAGACGTTTCTTGTATTAGTCAATATCAAAATTATACAGATTTCCTGTTTTATCTGACTGGACAATAATATCTTCTGCTAGTCGAAGCTGGTTGACCATATTACACAAGAATCGTAGGTGATTGTTCTTTGGGATATTTTTCGTAAACATAATATTGTGTAGTAATCTCCAAAATTGCCTTCAAAATATTCTATTATCCTATTAGCATGAGGGGTACGTCTAGATTTAAAACTCTTTCTAATATCTGAAAGTTCATTGCTGGTATCCGTATTTATTTCGTCTGTGCCATAGCGTTTTTCAAAGAAGAAAGATTTCCATCTGATTCTTTTAGAGATATCGTGGAATTTATCCATAATATCTTTAATATATTCCTTACGTGTGGGTAAGGGATGTCTTTGAGAGATGCTTCCAAATTTATCGTCTCTTTTTTTATATTTTACTAGAAATCGGCTTCTTACTTATCATAATGATGTATAATAATAAGCAGATGCGTATGTGAGAAAAGGTAAGTTAAAACAAAACTATTCAAACTTTGGGGGGAATCTAAAACGAGAGAAAAGGAGATTTCTTATATGGATTCATCATATTAATGAAAATAAGCCAAAACAGGTAAAAAGAATATGAAAAAAATATTTGAGGAGATTCGTTATAGGTATAACTATATAACATAAAGCAGTATAAAAAAAATGGGGAAAAGATGTTGAAATTGGAATATATTTATTATAAAATTTGATTCAATGCATACATACGTTTCGAAAAACAATACAAAAAATGTAAGAAAAAATTTAAATCATAGTGATAATGATTATAATTGAAAATAGAAAATAAAAGTAACAATACAAATAAAAATAAAATAAGATACAATTAGAGAACACAGATGGGACAATAAGGGAAATCGGGTTATTTACAACCCAAGTTGAGTCCAGTTTTTTAATCAATATATTTGTTTCAACATCTTCAATTTTTTATAATTCTTTAGTATATATTCTCATACCTATAACGAATTCTCCTCAACTATATATATATATATATATATATATATATATGTATATATATATATATATATATATATATATATATATATATATATATATTATATATATATATATATGTGTGTGTGTGTGTGTGTGTATGCATATACATTTATATATATATATGTATATATATATATATATATATATATATATATATATATATTTGTATGTATAGATATATATACACACTTTATTGTTAAAGCTGCAAAAGCATTAAAAAAGACTGCTGCTCAGAGTTTCACGTGAAGTTCGAGTAGCATTTTTTGTCGTATTTTTGCAGATTTAATAATAAAGCATATTGCTCTAACTCTGGTATTCGAGTATTAATCAGGTATATATATATATATATATATATTAATATATATATATATATATATATATATGTATATATATGTTTGTATATATATATATATAATATATAGAGAGAGAGAGAGAGAGAGGAGAGAGAGAGAGAGAGTGATATATATATATATATTATATATATATATATATATACATATATATATATATACATATATATATATACATACATATATATATATATATATATATATGTATATATATATATATAATATATATATATATACATATATATATATATACAAATAGAACATCCATACGTACTTATATCTTATATTTACATTGGCGTATAAATTATATGTTCGGACAGACGTTCTTTAGTGTTGGGCTTTCGACATATAGTCGGTGTGTTGAGAGATAAGCGCAAACGATAGATAAATGATCTTATCTTCCAGCGCTTTTATTCAATCAATACACCATCGAAGCTATTTATTTTGTCGCCGCCCTCTTTCTATTGAATTCATACAACTGACACAAACGAAATAAACCCACGTCTTGTGATAACACCTTAGTTGATAGATTTTATAGTTATATCCCATTGATATCTAGTTACCTAATAATAATCTATTATCACATAGCAAATTATTTCTTTCATTGTGTTTTGTATCAAGAGTATAATCACTTTTATTTCAATTTCTCTGATAGGATATTTTCTCAGACATGATATATTTCTAGATAAACATGAGACATCAAGCATTGTTGTATAACAGAAATAAGATATAAAATTGCTGATCTGAAGTTTCATAATTGATTTATCTGATTTGACAAATTCTCTGATAAGGTCCACCCTTCTTTAGATCAACAAAGTTTGAATACTTGGATACGTGTCAATTTTCAGACCTGATTACAAGGAGCTTTGCCTTTGTAATATCCATCTTTATTAGAGACTAGCAGTATCGCCCGGCGTTGCTCGGATTTGTAAGGGAAATAACTATATAAGCATTTTTAGAGAGTTATAGCCAAAAACTGGCCAAAAAATGCATTAAAAATGGAAAAAAAAATTATGGTATTTTTTTTAAAATCGTTGACTCATCGTAGACCTTTTTAGAGAGTTACTTCCCTTATATAATAGCGAAAAAACATTAAAATGGAAAAAAAATGATGGTAATTTTTTTTTAAATCGTAGACTCATCGTAGACGCGCGCTAATACCCAGGAGGGCTCGATATGAATCACGATTATAAGATACCCGGTTTTGGTTAAACTGCACCGCAAAATGTGGGAGTAGTTAGGAATCTAAATCGTAGGAGACAGACACACAACCTTTCTTTTATATATATAGATATAAGAGGCGTATGATATGAAGAGATTTTCATTTAAGTTTAAAATGTGAAGTTGGTTCAATCTCTGTTTTAAACATTTCAGTTTTCGTTAGCCCGTTAATGCCTGGAAGAAAGGCAGGAATCTTATAGTTTTCCTTTTGTATGAGCTATTATCACAGTTAATAGCGTTAAGAAAATGAAACATTACCATATGAGTTATACGATGGGATACACCTGCATTTTTTATACACCTCTTGCCAAGAAAAGGATTTTGAAATAGGCACCAAAGATTTAAATTAGTCATAAAATTACATTTATTGCTGATTTTCTTAAAATCATATCTGAAATTACGGAGATGTACTTGCATAGCAAGTGATTTGAGATGAGATCGTGTGCTGGAACGAAAACATTTGCAGCGTGGAAGGTGTTTGTAAGCCATTTAAGAAACACGCAAAAGCCGTTCGATTTACTTCAACATTTTAGTTTAGTCTGTCGAAATATTTTCGTCGCTTTAAGACCGCGACCTGTTCACTGACAAAATTCCTTCCTGCATCTGAAATTCCTATAATTATAAAATTCTATTAACCATGATATATAAATCTACTCAAATAAAAATGCTTTTATTGTAAAATATATTTCTTAATAAAATGAAGAATACCATATTCGATATCATAATCGTTATATATTCTATTTAGACAACAATGTATTATTTTTGTGGAAGATAAATTTTGGTCATTTCGACAATTTACGAGTTCTTTGACATCCTCCACATCATCAATGTTCGAATTAATATTCAAGTAAATATGCAATCGTACCTCATTTCAATAATCCATTCTCAGCCCTGCAGTTTATGCAATTATAGAAGAGTTATGCAAATGTATCACGGAATATATACTGCGGTGCGTGCTAAACAAAAATTGCCTAATTCTATCCTTGAAGAATAAATAAATTTAGCGCATGTAAAGATAGCTTCTGGACACGTTTAGGAATTGCTAACTTCTTAAATATAATTCTAGACACATAACTAGAATCTGAAACTGATTCCCTAGCTTGAATTTATACATAACTTCAGCTTCTGCAAACTAATACCGCCGTATGACATCCAGAGTCACCTTTCATGAGCGAACAAATAACTACCTGTCGCATTATTGCGAAGACCAAATGGTTTCTGTTCTACGTACAGATGTGTGTATATGCGTGTGTGTGTGTGTGTGTATGTGTGTTGATGCTTGCGCTTGTATGTATGTGTGTGTGTGTGTGTGTGTGTGTGTGTGTGTGTGTATGTGTGTGTGTGTGAGAGAGAGCCTCCGTTCGCTATATCCAATCAAACACTGCACAAAATATTTTCTTAAGCAAGTCCTTAAACCTGCATGCACGCACATAAATATATATTTGCATACGGCATGGTTGCATGGTAAGAAGCTTGCTACCCATGGTTCCGGGTTCAGTCCCACTGCGTCGCACCTTTGGCAAATGTCTTCTACTATAGCCGCAGACCGACCAAAGACTCGTAAGTGGATTTGGTAGACAGAAACTGAAAGAAACCCCCTCGTATCTATATGTACATATATTTGTGTGTATGTGTGTGTGCGTGTGTGTGCGCGCGCGTTTTTGTGTGTGTGTTTGTGCCTGTACCCCATCACCGCTTTGACAACTGGTGTTGTGCGTAAGTCCCCGTAAGTTAGCGGTTCAGCAAAAGAAATGGTAGAATAAGTACTAGGCTTTAAATAATCCTGGGGTCGTTTTGTTGAAGTAAAATCCCTCAAGGTGGTGCTAATACACAGCCACAGTCAAATGACAGAAACAAGTAAAAGAAAACAATAAAACAATAAGTTGTAAGAACCATTTCTGTTTAATTCTCTGTTTGCGAAATTTGAAATTTTTCAGTCAATCTTTAAATTAACTTTAGTTTTTACCTATTTTACACATGAGTTTATACGCACTATTCATATTAACCCACTTCCGCATACATCCCTCAGTTCCGAAACAGGATTGAAGACATTCTTGTAAGTATTTAGCCCCAAAACTCTTCAACCATAAAACACAAAGCTAAAAAGTTTTATTTATTATTCCAATTTTTTTAGAACAATTACTCATTAATTAGATGAAAATTACTCTTCAACCCTAAAACACAAATATTAAAATTTTTACTTATTATTCCAATTTTTTATAGAACAATTACTCATTAATTAGATGAAAATTACTCATTAATTAGATGAAAATAATAACCAAAAATGTTTCCTCTCACCCACATCTTCTTGTGAACATCAAAGGAGAAAATAAACAAATGCCTATACATACAGCACCCTGACATTCCAGGGTACTAACCTCCACCTTCCAAATACTAACAGGGAATAACCTAAATAACAAGAATCACAGGTAAAGAATCTGACCAACTAAGGTATACAACCTGCTTCTATCCTTTTGTGAACTCTTAAAAGATCCATTACAAAAATTTACCTAACCCATTAATTACCATTCCACTTAAATCCACGAACTCAAGGAAGTTTTAACTGAACAGAGCCTATATGAAGTCAAGATTAACTGCAATGCATTGCAGTCGGCGACAGCTAAGCCGGCTGGAACTTCGAAGTGACTGTCAATAAATATTCTTGCGGGAACGTAATAAATATTTCTATAACCAATAAAGAAAAGAAAACATTTAAATATTTTTGTTGTGATGATGTGTTTAAGGCTAAAAGTTACACGATGATAATACAATATCTTATTAAAAGTTAATGTAAGAAATAATAAAATGCTTAACAAGCAGAAAATAATTGTAAATGTAGAGAATACTCAATACTAATTAGTCGACATCCTTCGAGATTTTTCTAGAAATATCTTACTATGTTTTTCAACGAATATTTAGTTCGATGTTAAGTAATACGCATCCACTGAATTTGTATTTTAAACAATTTGTTCTTTTATATATATATATATATATATATATATATATATATATATATATAATTATTGTGAAATAGAAAGATGAATAATCTTGTAGTAGATTAATCAAAAGTTTAACCGATACCTTAGTAGCAAAAATCACAGCAGTAAACAGCACGGTTGGAGGTACAACCATCTGGCGTTGCAACCGTGCGTTGGTGCGGATAATTGAAATTAAAACATTATTGGTGAATTGAAGAAATGGAGCTGAACGCAGATTGAACAGAAATCGTTTTATTTCATTCTACACGTGTTTCGAAAGGCACAAATTACCAAAATCCGATTGAATAATGGGACCATATTGTGTCTTTCTCTTCAGGAAGAAAAAAGGAAATCCGTTGGAAAAACAAAAACAGAACAGAGGCGGAGCAAAAAACAAATCGAACTGTGCTCCTAAGAGCCCAGGGCGAAACTGTTTATCATTGTATGTTGAGAACCGGTGAAACTGTTTATCATTGTATGTTGAGAACACAGTGCAACCTTTGTGTCTCCGAACTCTTCCATATTTTGTTTGCCAGAGGCCGGATGGTGAACGGGCTCTTACAGTCGGCTTTTCGATGCCCCCATTGGCGGCGTTACACTTATCTGGCCTTTAAATAGCGTTTATAAATAATACCGGCACCCATAGCCCTTGGTAACAAATTCTGAAATAGCCTTTAAGATATCTACGATTAACCACTGCAAGGGGAATTACTCCTGTAAGACAAACGGGGCTTGGTTTTTTTCACAGCGGGGGGTTTCTTGACAAGGCAGGCTTAGATGAACACACACCACACTAAAACATAATATATATATATTTTTTTTAAAATTTTTTTCTTTCTGCCACCCAACGGTTATCACGGCAGTAGCCACTGACAGCCGAACGATCAAACGCACACACGTACCAAAAAATGTTTTCTACCCCTACGCCAACACACACATACATAGAACAGTATAACACACACACGTCTCTAAGTAGATTTTTTCTCGCCCCTCATAAAAATCCAATATTCCTTAAATAGTCAGAACTTTATTCTCGGTCACAAAGAACATCTATACACCCTCACCCACATGATTGACCGATGCCTGACCTGTTGAATTCTTCAGCCACCGGTTCTCAACATACAATGATAAACAGTTTCGCCATGGGCTCTTAGGAGCACAGTTCGATTTTGTTTTTGCTCCGCCTCTGTTCTGTTTTTGTTTTTCCAACGGATTTCCTTTTTTCTTCCTGAAGAGAAGACACAATATGGTCCATTATTCAATCGGATTTTGGTAATTTGTGCCTTTCGAAACACGTGTAGAATGAAATAAAACGATTTCTGTTCAATCTGCGTTCAGCTCCATTTCTTCAATTCACCAATAATGTTTTATATATATATATATATATATATTATATAATAATATATATATATATATATATAATGTATATAAGGATAAGATCGTTAATTTAAATATCGATCTTATCAAGTGGACAGCATGGGAATAAAAACCTTCAAATGTAATGATTATCATAAAAGTTATAATTTAAGGTATCTAAGAGATACCACCACGCTGAAAATAGCAGCCAAAAGCTGAATCTCAAACCGGGACCTGGAATTATTCAGTCATTTTTTGCTAGTTTAATTTTTTGTCTTTTTGGTTTCTCGCCTGGTGCCGCATGAACATTTAATGTAGTTTTAGAGTCAGGTTTTGTCTGCTATTTCCAGCGTGGCGGTATATCTTGGATACCCTAAATTATATGTTTAATATATATATACTGTTTCTTTCGACATCATTTTTTTTGTTTGTGTCTCGTTTTAGAAAATGAGTAGTTTGTTTGGCTGGACATTGCTGGAAGAGTAAGGAACATCAAATCACTGATATGCCATTGAATGCAGGAATGACACAAAGTGACAAAGTGATGAAATATACCATAGCTTTGGTACCAAAAATGGGTGGCAGAGCATGACCAGGCATTTAAAACCAAGTTTGACCCAAAGACTTTTAATTCTCTCCCTCTCTCTCTCTCCCTCTCTCTCTCTCTCTCTCCCCACCTTTCTATCTATCTTCACATGCAGACAGTCAGACAGACAAACACATACATATATAAAAAAAGAGATGAGATGGCCAGGCAGATAGACAGACAGGCATCAGGAGCCACCACTGTCACAAGACAAATGTCACTGCCCATGTACAATGTACACATATATGAATTAAAAGATAATGAAATGTAAAAACTGTAAAATTGCCCTAAAAATGGAAATATGCTGAATTTCAAATTGTATACATCAACTTAGAATCAATGTAAATGTAGTGATTGAAAGTTTTTTTCCATTTAACCATCGCAAAGTAATGATGAATTTGAATGATATTACAAGACAGGAACAATGCGATAGAAGGAATGGTAAGAGCGAAAGGAAAGAAGATGTAGTTGAAGAAGGAGGAAGAAAATTGCGGTTTAGAGGAGGAATAAAACGACAAGCCTTTCAGAGATCCAATAAAAAATATTGTTTGGGCACAAAAGACATTCCACCATTTTGAGTATTTAACATCACAATGTTAAGATATCTTAAATGTTTCTCAAGAGGAAAAAATATCTGGTTATACCGACGTTCTCGCATGCACACACACACACGCCCATATATATGTGTGTGTGTGCGCATATGTGTGTCTTGGCGTGTGTGTGTGTATGTGTGTGTGTGTTAAATATTTCATAACAAATCCTTCTGTTTCTCACAATACGACAATACAGTCATCAGAAAACGACAATCGCATCTAAAATATATAAACATCGGGAAAATAGCAGAGAATTGATTATACATAGCGACTGCAATCATTTCTTCGAATAAAATATTAATGGATTCTGGGAAATTTCAGTGGGATTATATCATGCATAATCCGATAGAGATATATTCAATAGTATTCTATCAAGAGAGAATTTGTTCAAGACAGTATTGCGCATAATTGTATTCTGTTGAATAAAATATTAAATGATTCTTCTCTCAATGTCCAGTTTCTTATATCTGTGAGAAGAGAAGTCGCATAAATGTATTGTGTTGGATTGTATTCCGATTACTGACAAACGAAACTTACTACTCACGACTTTCAGTATCACCTGTAAACTCATAATTGGGACAACGGTGAACATTTTTGCTTTGCTCTAAACAGACTAAATACGTTTTTAATTGCATATCGTTCCCATTATGTAAAACAGGAACCCTTGAAAATCGGTGTGTTTGTCTCAGTAAATTGCAGTTTCTGCAAAACAGCAAGTCAAAATAATAATACAGCATTTAAGAGAAGTACAACGGCCTATTTCATAGACTGAACCGTCCGTTGAAGACTCACACAGCTTCGCCGAAACGCTTTGCGTAAAACCAATGACGGTTTACTGAACTTCTAAAAGGTAATACTTTTACCTTCGAGTGAATATCAACGCAGGAAGCCTGTTTTAAAAAATTTCGGTTTGAAAACGTAGTCAGTGATTATTTTAAGGTGAATTTGTAGCAATTAAGGGGTATAATTGCATAAAAAGCAATGTTCAGTCGGTGTTGTAGAAACATATGTTGGTCATTGTTATATATGCTGTACAAAAAGTTTTAATTAAAATATTTTGGAACTCAACAAATCTCTATTCCGCTCTTGGTTTTCAATTGTGTGTGTGTATATATATATATATATATATATGTATGTACGTATGTTAATAATAATAATAATAATAATAATAATAATAATAATAATAATAATAATATAATAATAATAATAATAATAATAATAATAATAATAATATGACAACAATTATGTAACATAGAGGAATTTATCTATACATATGTTGGTTGTCGGATACCGGGGCTGAAGTCTGCTCCTGTATCTCCTCAGTTATACAGAAAAATTCTTGTCTTAATAACTGAGAAGATCCCGGAGCAGACTTCAGCCCCGGTATCCGGAACTCTAAGTTTTATCATGACCACCAACTAATTGGCACATATTATATATAATATATATATATATATATATATAATATATATATATATATTATATATATATATATATCAGGACATCCCATAAGTAATGTCCGGATTTTAAATAAGGAAAACGTGATTAATGTCAGATTTTAATGGAACTTAATTGTCAATATAGTTTTCATGGTTACAATGTGAGGTCTAGCATTGTCCTGATGAAACACCACTCCCTTTCACTTCACTAAAGCAGGCCATTTTTTGAAGCAGCGTTCAGATGCTAATTGCTGACAGCAGATTCGAGCATTGATTATTGCATTAGTTGGTAGCAACTCAAAGTACTTTTCTCTTCGTTCTCGTAAATTCATTTCGCTGTTTTTGGACAAATTGGTGATCGTTTGCGAAAAATGGGTCCCTCATCAAAATGTTCAGCATCGTAGACACTGGCGCTCGATGAAGGGGGAAAAGTCCAACCACAACCGAAAAGGGAAGTCCATGCAAAGAAGGTTCTTCTCTCTGTTTCGTGGGATTGCACAGGAGTCATCCACTTTGAGTTGCTACTAACTAATGCGATAATCTTGAAGGTCGAAATCTGCACTTCGAATTTTACAAACCATCTTTTGCAAGTTCTCTTTTACACGACACACCTCTCCATAAGCTGACTGAATATTTCGAATCGGTTCAGCTGCAGAGTCCCCCCTTTTTTAACTCATAAAACCGTATGCGCTTGCTTCAAATGCTCCTTCGACACTTTCATGTTTGAAGAGCTATGATTAGTGAAATTTCAACCAGGTTATCCTGTAAAATGAAATTTAAGTAGTTTAAATATGTCCAAATACATATAAACTTTACTTGAAGTCAGTAGACATTCGGAAATACTGTTGAAGCGTTTATGAATTGAAAATATAAAAGTACGCACATTACGAACGAGATGACATAATATATATATATATTACATATATATATATATATATATATATATATATAGCATAGCATAGCATACCAAGGCTGCTTCAATTACACGTGACCAATTATATTCCATTAATTAGTCCTGTAGACAGGAATAAATATGCATCCGACAGCGACGACACTGATGATGATAAAGAGTACGGTGTTAGCAACGATGATAATGAGGATGATGATGATGATGATCAGGACGGGGAGCTTAATGATCTTGACCATGTCGACTACAACGATGATGATGTCGAAAATGATGATGTTGATGATGACGACGATGACAGCGAGGTTTATAATGATGAGGACGTCGTTGTCGACGACGGTGATGGAGGTTGGACGATGTCGGTGGTAAAGATGGTGACAGCGATGATGTCGATCATAATGAAGTTGAAAACAATTATCATCTTTAGATACTCTTTTACTCTTTTACTTGTTTCAGTCATTTGACTGCGGCGGCCATGCTGGAGCACCGCCTTTAGTCGAGCAAATCGACCCCGGGACTTATTCTTTGTAAGCCCAGTACTTATTCTATCAGTCTCTTTTGCCGAACCGCTAAGTGTCGGGGACGTAAACACACCAGCATCGGTTGTCAAGCAATGCTAGGGGGACAAACACAGACACACAAACACACACACATACATATATATATACACACACACATATATATATATATACGACAAGCTTCTTTCAGTTTCCGTCTACAAAATCCACTCACAAGGCATTGGTCAGCCCGGGGCTATAGCAGAAGACACTTGCCCAAGATGCCACGCAGTGGGACTGAACCCGGAACCATGTAGTTGTTTAGCAAGCTACTTACCACACAGTCACTCTGTACGATAGCTTTACACAGACGTACAGAATGAATTGATATCGGCAGATTAAGTATTTATGATATTAAAAACAAAAATTAATATGAATGAAAAGGTTAATTTGAGCCGGTGTGAGGGAGATTTCAATCCCAAATTCAGACAGACATGATTCAGAAACGCAAAACATCTTCTATAATGTATAAGGAAAAGAAAATTGAAAAATAAAGAGTACATTTGAATTTGAAGAGCACATATTTTCCTGGAAAATTGAGATGACTTTATGAATATAAAACTTAAATGTATGAAATGAATAAATAACAACAGAAAACACATTATTAGCGAGCATTAATTAATACAGACCAGTTAATTGCTACAAGACAGATCACTTAATGATATTAATAAAAATCTTATTACAGAATATCTGAAGATTTTTCAAATTAGACATTAATTGGTAAGTTGTGGCACTGCACAGTCAATAACTGTTGAGAATTGCAACGAGTTATAAGTAAACATCAAGCCGTGCATATATGTATAAATGGACACATATGCATACCCATGCACGCATATGTATATACCCACAAGGCGATAGATGTGTGGGCATTATCATATACAGTAAAGTCGTCTAATATATTTGTATATATATATATATATATATATATATATATTATATATATATATATATATATATATATATTAGATAGATCCATACATATATACACATATACATACATAGACAAATAGACAGGCAGATGGACCGATACATAAATATCTGCATGTATATATACAAATATACGTAATCCTATGCATATATTTTGTAGGAATAAATTCATGCACATTTTTATTGGACACCTTGTAACAATGTTAAGGTCAGTAATATTGTATTTCATTCGTTGTTTCGTTTCCTGTTTCCTGCCGAAGCTGTAAACTGTTTCTGGTTGTAGAATCTATATTTAATTAATATAAATTGGACAATTTTTTTCTTAGTCTGTCTTGATCAGAGCTACACTTTGCCGTATCAATTGAATTTTCTGAATTTGGAACGTTACTAGGTTTTAGTAGTGTGCAGGCACCACAAGTGTGCTGGTGTAGTCTCCATCACTTAATTATATGCCATCTGCAGCTGTTTAAGAATATAACGATATAGGGGAATATTAAATTTTGTATCTTCCTACAAGTACACCTTTTTCTCTAACCTTGAACGTTCGCCAATTTGGGCTTTGGAAGAATTCCTTCCAGGAATTGATTTAGTCTTCCCTATTTTTCATCTGCACATTTTGTTCTCGTATTTTTAAATGTTATCGTACAGCCTCTCTTATTCGATAACTTCAGAAGCTCCCTAAAACATCGGTCAATGCTTCCTTCTCTGTCCTTCCCCATTACCTCTAGTATACGTGTATCATAAATGTAGAAATTTATTACCAAATGGCAAGTTGATTGAGTCAGTTAATTACTGGCGAAATCTCGATGAAGAAGCATATGCTGATCAAATCATTGAATGTTCATATTCGGAACGCAGAATCCAGCATTAAACTGCCCAACTTACAGGAAATTAAATGTATTATAAGGTACTAAAATGTGGCGTTACTTCACGGTTATAACCATTGACGTTCCTATCATTCTGACGAGTGTGCAATGAAATAAGTTCAGTTTGAAAACGAAGCTAAATATGATACCCTAGCGTCATATATATATATATATATATATATATATATCACCGTCACCGTGACCGACCAGACTATCAGATGTCGCTACACATCGCTGGTCACAATGCGCTGCGCATTGCTTTAGCCTTCAAATGACGCCACCCCGCTGGCTAAGCGAGCATGCCAACAGAAGAAAGAGTGAGAGAAAGTTGTGGCGAAAGAGTACAGCAGGGAAAGCCACCCCACCCCTGCCGGAGCCTCGTGGAGCTTTAGGTGTTTTCGCTCAATAAACATTCACAACGCCCGGTCTGGGAATCGAAACCGCGATCCTATGACCGCGAGTCCGCTGCCCTAACCACTGGGCCATTGCGCCTCCACACACACACACACAGACACACACACACACACACACACATATATATATATATATATATATATATATATATATATATATATATGTATATATATATATATATATATATATATATATATATGTATATATATATATATATATATATATATATATATATATATATATATATATATTATATATATATATATATATATATATATATATATATGGCGGTGCATCACCATGTCCGCAGCTCTGAGCTGAAACTAAAAAAAAAATACGACCAAGCGCTCGTTGTTAAAGTAAACGTCAATATGTTTTGAAAACCAGTAGACTGATGAAGAAACGATGCTTCTTTCAGTTGGTACATATATTAAACAATATACACTCACGTGCACAAATATCTCACAATAGCACCCCACACATTGTTGGATAGCCGTTGAATACTCATGAGTTCCTTCAAGCTTTGACGGGTCTTACTTTTCATCCCACAGGGTGTGACTCCTCACCGAGCAAGCTCGGTAGGGTTGCCAGTGTGTCCTCGACGACCCGACCATAGATATATCAATGGGAGCTCTAACACATAGATTCGAGGAATTTTCTATCTACTATTCTAGTTACCTACATAAAATATTTAGAATCACTTATAAGATTTTAATCATCATAGTTCTAAAAAATGCTGCGGAATAAATCTTACAAAACTACTAAGACATCAAGAATCAAAATCATTTGTGTATAAGCCACAAACTCAGTTGTATCAATGCGGCACTACTGGGTGAATATGGCTGTCCAGTGCCTGTTATCAGACGTGTGTTTTCAGTTGTAGAGTATAAATGTGTAATTTAAAGTAATTATGATCAGAGATGACATTTTATAATTGGCCCCATCTAATGCTCTCCACCTAACACTTTTCTGAAATGTGCAAAATGAGAATGTTTTGTATCCTTTTATGATTTATTGAGAACGTTGAGCTTGAATAGCAAAGATTTACATTACACAGAGTTCTTAAAATTAATTGCAGCGTGGAAGGTGTTTGTAAGCCATTTAAGAAACACACTAAATCCGTTCGGTTCACTTCGACATTCAAGTTTAATTTGTCAAAATATTTTCGTCGCGTTAAGACCGCGATCTGTTCACTGACAAAAATCCGTGCTGCATCTCATCTAAAATTAATTGATCAGGCATATCTTCAAGTGCATTCCAGCATGACTCATTTGAACATCGGGTACTATATTAGCAAAGTATATTTCCATATTTGAATCTGTAGGTTTCAATGCGAGAGATTTGGTTGTTATTTCTAGCAGGTTTCGTGAAGAGTAGGGACACCTTCATCAGTTCGACAGGTTTGCCTAATAAATACAATGATTTACTTTTCTGATTGTTCCCGTTAGAATACCATTACGTTGATAAAAGTGTCGTCCACTCGGAAGATATGCGACCATGATCGACATATCCTTCAACCTAATATTTATGTTAAAATGTAGTAAAGCAGAGGCTACTCCCGTTAGGATCTTGTAACTAACGGGGGCATTCTCAAATAAATGGGACATAATGAAAACATGCTAAAATGAGATGATGGAGATATTCAAGAATAAATTTGATCTAAAATCGAAGGAAGAAATACTTACATACTGTATGCATCTTTTACCGACAAACCAAAATACTTTTCTTGTGGAAAATTCTTTGTTTTTTTGTTTCTGTAATGAATATCCTCTCTTTCTTCCCTATTCTTACCAAATACCGTTCTTCAAAATGTTTGCGATTTGTTTTCCTATATCACGTGATCACGTGACCGACCAGACCATCAGATGTTGTTACACATCGCTGGTCATAATGCGTTCGCATTGTTTTAGCCTTCGAATGACGCCACCCCGCTGGCTAAGCGAGCAGGCAAACAGAAGAAAGAGTGGGAGAAAGAGTGGTAAAAGAGTACAGCAGGAATCACCAACCCCTGCCGGAGCGTCGTGGAGCTTTTAGGTGTTTTCGCTCAATAAACACTCACAACGCCCGGTCTGGAAATCGAAACCACGATCCTGCGACCGCGAGTCCGCTGCTCTAACCACTGGGCCATTGCGCCTCCACGTTTTCGTATATATTCTCCCCATTCAGCTGTTCTGAAGCGAGCTTTAAAAAATAACATTGATTTTAGCTGGATTCAATAACAGGACTTACTCGGTCTCTTGTAGAGATCGCGGTTAATTGTTATTCAGTAAATAACCATCAAGTCTTATTCTGGTGTTAAAATAGTGCAAGGATGAGTTGGAAGACATCTTCGTAAAAAGAGCGGAGGGTGTCGGTTGGAAGGTTCTTAATCAGAGTTTTGGTAGTTTGGTGTGACTTAAAACATATTTGCAAAAGAATCACTTAAATGCATTCTTTATATTGTAATGCATATATGTTATTCGTTAGCCCTCTATACGCTTACAGAACATTGGACAATTGCATTGGAGAGATTGCATTAATACACTTTTTTCATAAACTTGCCAGACACCCATAACGCTGCAGATAAAATATTATGTACGTTTTCAACAGGAATGTAGAACAAACTTCCAATTTTAAAAAGGATGTGATTATTTACGTGAAAGCTACCATTCTGTGATTATTTACGTGAAATCTACCATTCTGTGCGATGGATTCGATGAAAATATCGATACGTTTATAGAAAATTTAGTTGGTCAGGTGATCGATTTTGCCCAAGCCATTTATAGTAAATATGTCAGATCCCATTGAATTATATAGGCTTTAGTGTCAATGGTAGCTACTGTAATCGGCAGCTTGGATGGAAGCACTCCGTCGGTCACGACGACGAGGGTTCCGGTTGATCCGAATCAACGGAACAGCCTGCTCGTGAAATTAACGTGTAAGTAGCTGAGCACTCCACAGACACGTGTACCCTTAACGTAGTTCTCGGGGATATTCAGCGCGACACAGAGAGTGACAAGACCGGCCCTTTGAAATACAGGTACAACAGAAACAGGAAGTAAGAGTGAGAGAAAGTTGTGGTGAAAGAGTAGAGCAGGGATCGCACCACCATCCCCCGCCGGAGCCTCGTGGAGCTTTTAGGTGTTTTCGCTCAATAAACACTCACAACGCCCGGTCTGGGAATCGAAACCGCGATCCTATGACCGCGAGTCCGCTGCCCTAACCACTGGGCCATTGCGCCTCCACAATCGGCAGCTTACAACTTCATAATCTACATCGTTGATTAGAAAATGGATAAAATACTACCGAGAGATACGACCTTCTGAAATATGTCACCACATTATTGAAGAAAACACGAGAAACGAACGCACTGATCTTGTATCAACGTGCATTGATACATTTAATGAATTTTCCGTGAAATGAATGCCTATTTACATTTGGAAATATTCAAAATATTAAATTTGTTATAAAACTAACAATGCTTTATAAAACGTCAGTAGTTTTATTCATAACGTGTTATTATAAATTCAGGTGATGCTATGCATTGTTTATTAGTTTCCACATACAGAAATACATTAATATTATGATTACGTCTATTGGGAAAGGAATAAAATAATTTACTACAGGCAGAAATACGTTAATAATATACATAAGCAATATCTATCTATTTATATCTATCTATCTATCTATCTATCTATCTATCTATCTATCTATCTGTCTATCTATCTCCCCCTCTCTCTCTCTCTCGTCTATTGGGAAAGGAATAAAATTATTTACTGGAGGCAGAAATACGTTAATAATATACATAAGCAATATCTATCTATCTATCTATCTATCTATCTATCTATCTATCTATCTATCTATCTATCTCTCTCTCTCTCTCTCTCTCTCTCTCTCTCTCTCTAAAAGATAGGAGATGGTTAGAAGGAAGAGACTTTCGACACCGTCAGGGTAGAGATAGATTCTTATACGTACACTATGTATATATGCATGTTTGTTTGTATGTATGCATGTATGCAACCACGCATTTATGTATGTATATATATATATATATATATATATATATATATATATATATATTATATATATATATATATATATATGTATATATATATATACATACTCATGCGTACATAGGTATATGTGTGTTAATACAGAAACATGCGTCTGTGTATGCATGTACACTGGCAGTAGTGGTCCCTCCATTTCGAGCGCAACCATTTTTTATTTGCCTTTGAATATATATAATACACGTAATTGGTTTGGTAGCATTTCTGTCATGAGTTCATGTCTCCCCATAGATGTTTACCTACCCTGATTCCTACCCACCTTGGTTTTGATTGATATATTTTTGTACAAAACTCTGCCCGTCGTTTTGTCCACAATTGCATCAACATCAAATGCGGCCCTGTGCACTTATTACAAACGGATTTCCAACCCAGCATTAAATGAATAAAACTTCTTAGTTTATTTCAAAGTTAGGTTAAATCAGTGTTTTTCAATGGGGAGGCCTATGCGAAGGTCGGACAAGTTGTTTTGAGAAAATTTGGTTTAAATGTTTGACAACTCAACACCGTCCATTGGACGGAGGGGAGGCGTTTTGTTCTTTATATATATATATAATATATATATATACATGCATTTCATATACAAGATTTCACCAACGGTTTAAACAATAGGAAAAACGTAAACAAACGTGTTAAATACGCAACTTCTCACACAATTCCCACTGAACAAACCTTATCATTCGTCCTTTTGTATTCCTATTGGCCCAGATTGCAGCACTTATTCACAATATGCGAAATTAGTTCATTTTTGCTGCCACATATCCAACATAGTTTTTTATCTATTTGGAACTTGTGATTATTCGTCGGAGTTTGTTCCTAGGCGCTGCATATCAATGCCTCAGTGCATCTTTTCAAATCCCTTTCTCTTAGTCAGCTCCAGCTGTTGGTTTTGTCATTCACTTCCATTTCTCTTTGGTATTCTCTACGCATTCTTTTCATTGTGCGATTATTTAATCTTTGTGGTCCATCTGGTTTCTGAAATGGTTTTGTGTGTCACATTTGCATTAGGTGTCGTGTGGCTATTTCTAACAGCAAAAGAATTCCATTGTGCTGTTCGACATATCATACCAGACTGATTTCCTCATTTAACATACAGATCTAGCATTTCATGAGACCTCATCGTCCATTGCATCTAAAAATATACAGTCTATTAATATCACTTTTAGAGTGCAGTTCCTTGTTCATTGTCACCCCTATCCTACTTTTTCTACTCATTGCTCAAGCTCGTTCTTTGCTGTAGTCCATCTTTTATACCAAGACAAAACAATTTACATGATAATACTTCCAATCAGTTAAGATGAAAAGCTAGGAGAACCACTGACTTGTACAGCATCAAAGCCTTGGTTTTCAGCAGAATGTTTACTGTTGCCCATCATTTATACGAAGACAAAACAATGTACCTGATAACACTTCCAATCAGTGAAGATGAAAAGTTAGGAGAGTCACTGCCTTGTACAGCATCAAAGCCTTGGTTTTCAGCAAAATGTTTACTGTAGCCCATCTTTTAACGAAGACAAAACAATGTACATGATAACACTTCCAATCAGTTAAGATGAAAATCTAGGCGAGTCACTGCCCTGTACAGCATCAAAGCCTTGGTTTTCAGCAGAATGTTTACTGTAGCCCATCATTTATACGAAGACAAACAATACACATGATAGCACTTCCAATCAGTTATGATGAGAAACCATGGGAGACACCGCCTGCTATTATTAGTATTTATTTTATCATTGTTTTTGTTATTTCCATTACCATTTATTTCGATATTCTTCCATTTCTTCATCTACTGGTATTGCTAATTCTTTGTTTTCTCTATCCAGCCGGGTTCTTTTCTCTTTTTTTTATTTCGCGCTATCATTTTCTCTTTCTTCTGTTGTACCTTTTCTGAATTTATTCTTTGTGCCAATTCTCTGTTGTTATAATAAATCACAGACACTGGCCAAATATCTCACCCCCATATATATATATATGCACACACAAGCGCATACACACACACACACATACATATATGTATAGACAGGTACATTTATATGATTGTATGCATGTGTAATGGATAAGTATCCGTTTATATGTAGGTGTATGTATGCATCAACTCTAAATCTCTTCGACGCTGATTGTTATTTCTCCACTTTTCACTTGAAGAAGAATGGTTCAAGATGGTCATTTGTCAAAAAATAATGGAACATGTTTCTATTCCGTTAACGCCTCACCGCACCTTCCTCAAGTCTCTCTCATCCAAAAGTACAAAGAACGTAGCGATGGAGTGTTTCGAAATTACAAGCATTTACTCACTCACAGACACATGCACATATACACACGCGTACGTGCACATATACACGCACGTACGCATACATGCACAGACATAGAAGCTCTGAGAAGTAAACTCCACATCACTTTGTTTCTGTTATTTGTTTCCAGCAATCGCTCCTCACTTTATAAAATATATAGACTTTTGAACAAATGGAGAAGTTTTTAAATGGCTGACGGACCTACTGAAATTATTCAGTAAATCACCTTCAAGTCTTATCCTTGTGTTAAAATAGTGCAAGGAAGAGTTGGAAGACATCTTCGTAAAAAGAGCGGAGGGTGTCGGTTGGAAGGTTCTTAACCAGAGTTCTGGTAGTTTGAGGTGACTTAAAACATATTTGCAAAAGAATCACAGAAATACATTCCTTATATTGTAGTACATATATGAAGATATACCTCTCTCGAAAGATTAAACCTTTCAAAATTTTGCTCGTTCAACATCACAATCAATAATGAGAGGAAACAAATTATAAAGGCAAGGAAATGTTATATATAAATTAAGGTGGAAAAGAATTTTTTTAAAAAATTGAAATAAGCATTTTGATGTGTGTTTGTGTTCATTTGTATTCGAACACTGCATTGATTTAATTGCTGTAGATTCATTAACTGCTAAATGCACGGTGTTCTTTGTATTACATAATGGACATTTGTTGATCTGTAAAAATGAATGAGCTCACTGAGATATAATTTTTTAGTGATATTGTTCAAGCAGTCAACTGTATTACATTTTCACCTAACACCACATACGGTCAAAGAGCGACGGAGCGAGAGAGAGAGAGTGAGAGACGCAATCACACACACACATGCACACACAAATACTCACATACACGTACGTACATAGGTACACTTGTACATGAAAACACATGAGTATAAATATATGTGTGATGTATGTGCGTGTGTGTGTGAATATATATATTTGTATGCATATATATATATATATATATATATATATATTATATATATATATATATATATATAGGAATGAACGTTATATAATTACTACTTAACTATGTCCTTCCAGGGATGCAGTTGTATCGTTGGTCATGTGACCACGAATCGGATGAAGACCAACTTTTTATGTCGATGACGTAATGAATACTTTGGCTGAATAACTGCACAAGACATGTCGTTATCTTGAGTTGCGTTTGAATAGTAAACGCGGCGTCCGTGTGAAACCCAGTCAGATGCTTCAAATAAAACGAGATTTAGGATTGTTAATGATATTCAATGATATGAAAATAAAAGCTTCATGAAACATTGATCACTGATCGAACTGTGAAAAAGTACGTATTTATATAAGTTATTGGGTGGCAAATCAAGCGAATTTTATTTCTCTCAAGACTATTGGCTGCGAACAGAAACGCAAGACATTTAGTGTGACTGATATAAATTTACTTGCAGAGAATTTGAAGATGTGTTGCATACTCGATTCGCTGGAAATATATCTTCATTTCACAAGACTGCAATATTTCATTTTATAAAATAAAGTTCATTAATTTTCCTATGTATTTGCAAACATTGAATCATTGTCACACACATTGCTGTCTATCTACATATTTATAGACCTATATATTATAATTACAGTAAATAAACTTCGCCAAGTGCTGTGCTTCTGTTAACAGAATTTTGAAGTTGATGTATAAATGTTAAGTAATCTACTCTAAGTCTTCTTCCTCGCCTTCCTCGAATTAATCTTTCCAAATGTGTCTCTGAGACAAGAATGTGTTACTGAAGCAGACCACAAAGTTATACTACTTTCAAATTCTTTATTCAATTTTAATTCCTCTTTCTTATATCTTTGTTGGCAAAATAAGGTGATGGGGCAAAATAAATATTAAACTAAATGTTTAAAATGGTGGTACTACATATGTTTTATTTTATCAGCATTTCATTTCTTGCTCAAAATTGCTGAGCAGGAGGAATTTGACCAAAGGAATTTTACCGCTATCTTGAGTCGATGCCAGACGTCTGGATGGAATTAGATACTTATATTGTGCTGAAATTTCATCAGAACAATAGTAACTTTCTAAGGTGTCCATCAACTTGAGTCACCTGTTTACACCTGACCTTTGGCCAATTTTATATGAAGCCACATTTTGACATGCATCCCCGCCAGGGGACACATAGAAAAGGTAAAAAGAATTGTACTGTACACCTGCCTACGATAAGGCAAAAATTCCCGCTCTCTCCAACAAAAATTAACGTATTTATTTCTTTGGTATCGAATTCCATGAGTGATTAATCTGATCATTTTCCTAATTATTCTTACTCAAATACACAAGAGTAAACTCCGAAATCCACTAATATCACACCCTATTCAGCTTGTTGGTGATGGAGTCTCTTGCTGGTATCTCTTCCTGCTCCATCATCCCTTAATCGACTGCAATACATAATCAATAATTTACTGCGCGAAGTAGATGAGTTTCCCACAGACACGCGTTCACTTAATTTCCTTTTCAAAGCAGAATATGCATGACACAATGTTTTGCGAGGCAACACTTATGAATAGACTAGGACTGGGTTGCCTAGAGATGTAAAGACTCGAACCGTTAATCTCCTGCTCAGATATTTGCAAAGACGAACATAAGAACGACGAGGTGAAATTTGATAAATAATTGTGCCGAAACAGTCATAGATTGTTTCGTTATCCTATACTAGCAGTATCGTCCGGCGTTGCTCGGGTTTGTAAGGGAAATAACTATATAAGCATTTTTAGAGATGTAAAATATAATAGCCATCTCAATATGGTTAACCACAAAGGGGGGGGTATTACTGTAGCTGTTTACGTTGTGAGATTTAATAATAAATTTTAGAGAGTTACTTCCCTTATATATGCCAAAAATGCATTAAAAATGGGAAAAATTGATGGTAATTTTTTTTTTTAATCGTAGACTCATCGTAGACGCGCGCTAATACCCAGAAGGGCTCGATATGAATCAGGACTATAAGATACCCGCTTTTGGTTAAACTGCACCGCAAAATGTGGGAGTAGTTAGGAATCTAAATCGTAGGAGACAGACAGCACACAACCTCACTTTTATATATAAAGATAACCGAGCTAGCCGATAAATCTTCCAAAAAATGCTATTGGCTTCAGCTGCGGACCTCGTATTAAACATGTTGACTTAGAACACGTCTCCCTTCCGTTGAATCAGCTCAAAGTTTGCAGGCTCGCTTCAGATTATATATTCGTGGATGACACAGAACTTGGTTCAAAATAAATGTTTTCAGCAGAACTGAAATTCAGCCAAAACAGCGTTCTGCAAGTTCAAAGAGAATAGAAAATAAAGGAAGTTTGGAGTAAGAAGTTTAACAAAAATATCTGGTTGTGCTGCATGGCCGGATGAATGATTGGTTTTGCTGCACAAATGTTGGAAAGGCGGCCACTACGACATTCATTTGCAGAAGTACTGGCATTTATAATCTTAGAGTTATTAACTTGGGCCTCTTGTGTTTGTATTCCGTTTTAAGAATTATTATCGATACGTTTGAAGATAAATTCCCTTATAACTTGCAAGTAATTAAATAACGAAAACTAAAAGTACCTGTATTTGACATGTAATAAACTATCCTTTATTTCTTCAATGTTTTGTTTCATTATATAATAGTCTGTACAGCTGTGGAAGTTGCTTTGCAAATATAAATCAAGTGATAAAACGAAGGAAAGTGTGAACAAATGGCTGCCGATGTGTTCTTTGCACGTAGTAATTCTTCGTTTGACGTCATTTGTTCGGTTAAAATACATCTTCACCATCGCCGCTCACCGTTCGTCCCCAGTGCCAAAACCTTTGTCATTATCGTCATCGTCGTCGTCGACATGTTATCAGCACAATTAACACAAACATCAAAACTTTTATTATTCCTACGGTAAGAGAAAAAAAAAACTATTAATATAAACCATCATTATGCAGAGAATATATTAAAAAAATAATACTATCAAAGCGGTTTGTAAAAGTTTGATATAGATGTGTGTGTGTGTGTGTTTGTCAGTGTGTGTGGCTGTGTGTGGACGTGTGAGTGTATGTATGCATATAAACAAATAGCGCTGTATAATGTGTGCAAGCACATGTGTGTTCATGCATTTGCACCCATAAAATGTTTTCTTCAATAAAATGAAATATCATGAGATATGTCATCCTGGGTCATTGCAAGTTTCAGAATATGTAGAATAAAAAAAAGGAATCGTTATTAATAAAATATGTTCTTCCTTCAACGGCATTCAGCAAGAACTTCCCATCATATGTATCACTGTCATTCTTCGAATTACACTTTAGCATATTCCTATCTGCATATCACACATTCAAGTTTTACTTTTGTGTTTCTCTTCATAAAGGAATTTTCATTCCGAAATCTTGAAATAATTTAGTAGTGTCACCTGTTTTGCTGTTGTTTCAAACACCTACATTCCCAATATCTGCTGTAGCCGCTTTAAAATGCAAATTTGGATTTTATTTTAATTTCAAAATAGTCTCATTTAGCGCTGCATAGAACTGGACACAGGAACGTGTTATAATTTCTCATCCACATTCTATAATCTACATTTATGTTTGTTCCAATGCTTCAGGGTTTTCCGATTTTGAGCAGAAAATATATTTTATTTACCACCGATCAGTGAGAAGAGAAAACACACAAATAAGGCTTCCTTGTATATCATCGGATTTACTTATCTCTATAAATACAGCTGCTGCATCTTTAATATCAAACAGGATAGAGTCTTCCCTGAGGAGCACTCAACCACTTTCGAATGTTTCTGTGAATGCAATCAATTTCTACCCTTTTGTGGTATATCCAAATCACGGAAAGAAGGAAGTTATAGTGTTGGAATGTTCTTCTCAAAGCCTGGGGTATGTATAGTAATGGTTATGTACATAAATACATGAATGGAGGCGCAATGGCCCAGTGGTTAGGGCAGCGGACTCGCGGTCATAGGATTGCGGTTTCGATTCCCAGACCGGGCGTTGTGAGTGTTTATTGAGCGAAAACACCTAGAGCTCCTCGAGGCTCCGGCAGGGGGTGGTGGTGATCCCTGCTCTACTCTTTCACCACAACTTTCTCTCACTCTTACTTCCTGTTTCTGTTGTACCTGTATTTCAAGGGGCCGGCCTTGTCACTCTCTGTGTCACGCTGAATATCCCCGAGAACTACGTTAAGGGTACACGTGTCTGTGGAGTGATCAGCCACTTACACGTTAATTTCACGAGTAGGCTGTTCCGTTGATTCGGATCAACCGGAACCCTCGTCGTCGTAACCGACGGAGTGCTTCCATCAAATACATGAATACAATCACTCAGTCACTCTCTCACTCACGCCCTCCCTCACTCACACAGTCTCTCAGTCACTCACTCACTCACAGATATGCACGCACTCACTCACACACACACAAGATATAAGTTTGAATTACTCACGAAAGAAACATTGGGATTACTGTGTGGAAGTGTTTAGAATGTTCCATCAACATTTATTCCTAGTTTTTCTCTCGCCTTGTGTATTGCGAGGAATCGTTTTTGCGTATATGTTTATATAATTGATCAGAATAATTTATTGCTAAAATTATCGAAGTGTTCATTATCGTTGATTTATGGTGGAATAGTTAATCGAAGTTTATGCTGTGATTGTTCCATATGCAAATAATTTTATATCTTTGACATGCAAAGAATGTAGCAACTAATGATTGAAAAAAACTTACTGAAAATACATTGATACCTACATGCTTAAATGGATACATACACAACTATCGATTAACCTACCTACCTATCTACCTATCTCTTTATATCTATCAATCTATCTATCTATCTATCTATCTATCTCGATCTATCAGTCTATCTATCTATCTATCTATCTATCTATCTATCTATCTATCTATCGATCTATCTATCTATCTATCTATTTATCTATCTATCTATCTATCTCGATCTATCAATCAATCTATCTATCTATCTATATATATATATATATATATATATATCTTTCTCTTTCTCTCTCTCTCTCTCTATCTCTCTCTCTCTCTCTATATATATATATCTGTGTAGATATATATATATATATATATATATATGTGTGTGTGGGTGCGTGCGCATTTTGTATGAAGACAAATCTTACTTAATATATAATAAAACACTGTGTGCCTCACTCTTACAAAAATACATACACACATATATATGTGTGTGTGTGTGTGTAGATAATGTTTCGGTGCCATTATTAGTTAACATTTATCACAATAACTTCCAGTCGTGGTACTTGCATTTTTTGAGGAATTTGACTCAGCTTTCTGCTACTGTCTTTATATAAAAATTACTTGCAAATTTCATTCGCATCGATTTTAGTGGGTTTAGTGATATGTAGAGATTTAGGGGCCTACAACCCTTAGTTGATTGTTTTCACTATCAGGAGAAAGAGAGTTAATCATTCATCAGACAAACAGCACGAAGGTATTACCACAAAGAATGAATAAATTTAACCAGCGTTATTGATGTAAATATTAAAACTAGCGACTCATTTAAGTCCTCACCACCATTTGTCTATAGCGTGAACGAGGACACCCATAAAAACAGCACTCTTTAAGTTTTAGGATCTCCGATATTGCTTGAAGAAAAAGACCTTTATATATACATATATATATACATTAACCTGAAGATTGACTGTAACCATAACTCTAATTATTACGAATTGTACAGCCATGAAACGATCGTAGTGTCTTACTCTTTATCTTTTATTAAACTTTTAATACTTTTGATATATATTTAAAATAATATAAATTAATTAATTTTATGTATTGGCTTATGTTTTCCTTTGTTTGATTTGCCTAATAGTGGTTTTATCACTAATTTAATATAATATAATATAATATATTTATACTATAAAATTGGATTTAATCCTAAATCTGATTTTTCCCTGTAAGTTTGGAGTTATTCCCTAATATTTTATTATATATATATATATATATATATATATATATATATATATATATATATAGGTGTGTGTATATATGCGTGTGTGTATACGAAACTTATAGCCAGAATTAGCTAATAGTTTTTATTATAACATTGGATTTAAGGTAAATGGATCTGCAGGTGGTTTGTGCAACAATCTCAAATCTAAATTATTGCGTATGTTTAAATTGTCTGAAATTCGACAACAACTTACGTTTTTACATTAAATACTGAAGAAGTAATATTGTAATTTTCCCGAAGACTAACTCGGCAATTTGTATGAAGACAAATCTTACTCAATATATAATAAAACACTGTGTGTTTCACTCTTAAACTATTCCTTTGTTGCACCTCTTCATCATTTGCTGTCTAATACATCGTTTGCTTTATTATTAATCTCTTTGCATGTTTATACCACCATTGCAGCACATGGATGTAGTTACTGTTTTCACATAAATGTCCCCACAAGATAGAAATGGTAATTTAAAAATCTATTTCTCATACATCTTCATATAAAACCGATCATATGTGACTGACTGCACAATATATACGGCTTTGAAACGCTCATTGTTCTTGGCAAAATTCTCCACAACGTTTAAGTTGTTATACCATAAACGTGTGATTCTGATGGAATTCCGGTGGACATATGAGAGCTGAATATCCAGATACAGAATGAAATATGTGATATCTGGCAATTTGACATACATTGATAAATATTGTAACGCAATTATGCCAACTTTATCGACAGAAACTGATGAAAAACCTGCGATAATGAAAGTGGAAAATGTAGTAAGAGCGAACGAAGGACAAAACTTAGCGTGCCATGAATACATACATACATACATACATAAATTTAGGTGTATGCACACAATTACACTGACAAACTCAAACGCAAAACACACCTATACAATAACCACACGCATACACGCACATTTATACATATATATATGCAAATATAAGTATACTAGACAACCACTGACCTATTGGGTCAAATGGAAATCCACTCAACAGAGTTTGGACACAGAACGAGAAGCCGGATGAAATACTGGTAAGCATTTTGTCCGGCGTGCTAACAATTCTGTCATCTTGTCGACTAACTATATCTTATAGTATTGAATGAGAAATATATCAGTAAATATCGCATTTTACCCAGAGGGACAGAATAAAAAAACGAGAGAAAAATTGCGGCTGTATCAGTAGAAATAACAAAAATAACAAATTGAACAAAGCTACCTCGTGTCACCACCACCCCCTACCACCAGATAGCTTTGTAAAATACGTGTGAGTACAAGAAAAATGAACTAAGGTTGAAACTAACGCGCTTATATCTATCCTTCGTGGTTCATTTTGAAACTGATACATTTAAATATATCTTTGCCACTACCAACTTTCTTAATCGATAACCATTTCATATTGATTAATTATACCATTTTAGCGTGTTTAGATCATTGCCTACCACAATTCTGGTCACCCTCTCCTCAATATATTTACCCGTCTTCCTTGGAAATATATAACTGACACTCTTACTGTTATGGCCTCATATTTTAAATAAATATTGTACAGGATCCAATGTAAAAAAATGCCTGTTAAGTTCTGTTTTCCCCGCTGAAGACTGATTTGAACGTAAATTTAATGTTTATGTTTATCCAGATTGTTGTGTTATGGCAGACATTTCTTTTAGATGCAAGAAGAAAAACAAAGTTGGCTATAAATATCTTGCATTTCTTTTCCCCCTGCGAAAAACATTGATGAGGAAAATGATAAACGATTCATAAATTTAATTTGTTGTTATTAATTGTTCTAATCACGTTTGTTTACGTACAATATTCGAGGCCATTTAGAACGGAAAAACTAAAAAATTATCACGTGACGGTATTTGTTATATAATACAAGAATAACCATTACATGAACTATGTGTTCATGTAAATACTGACTGAAAGTCCGTTTAACATTTTAGATATTTGACGATAAATATTTTCATCGCTCATTGTTGTTTGCTTAAATGTAACTTGAATAAAATCGATTTCGAAAACTATGTACATATATATTATTGGCTTTATGTTTCAAATTTCTCAGCCACATAGACAATATTGAGGATGCTATCAATCAATTGATCTCTCCATCTATCTATCTATCTATCTATCTATCTATCTATCTATCATACAAATATATAAATATACAATCATACTGAAATAGTTATAAATGCCATATATACACACACACACACACACACACACACAGACATATATATATATATATATATATATATATAGAGAGAGAGAGAGAGAGAGTCAGAGAGAGAAAGAGGGAGAGAAAGGGAGGGAGGCAGAAACTTTATAATAAGGAGTGGAATATAAAATTTTCTGTAAGCCAGATCGCCTCAAGTGAAAAGCAGTTGTTTTTAAACCTAGAAACGAAACTTTTGTCCATCAAGCATAAAAAAAATTACTTGGTTACATTTACAGTTCTAATTGTTGAAATATTTGCTGTTTTCGTGAAAACATCTGAAAATATCAACCGTGGTGCTAGTTTTGTTAGGTTACTTGGTAGAATATGACGATTTTGTAGTCATATACTACTAAGTAACCTCAAGGAAGTTCAAATATCTCGTAATAATGTTGTTTTCGTAATATTCATTTTAAGTATATAACAGTATATTATATATATGTATACCATACAATCTGCCATGTATTTCTGTGTACATGTAAATAGAATTAGGAAAAAAAATTTGAGAACATTTTTGTGATTCAATCTGAACTTTTTGAAGTTATTTTGAAGTCGTCCGTTTTCAGAAATTATAAATTTTACGAACAAACAACCATAATTTGATTTTGCTTTGTTTTAGCAAGATATATATTTAGTTTTTACTTTGAAGTTTACTATTTATATTATTTGTGTTTACTTTTTTAAACTACAAAACCAATGATTTTCCTGATAGTTTTACATATTTAAAAAAAAAAAAATATGTTCACTCGCAAATGTAAAGGATATAGCAATTAAATTTAAAACAGACTTCACTTTAAAATGTATCAAAAAACTGAATCTGTTCTCTGTCTATTATTTTATCTTCATACTACAGGGGGGGGAGGTGGTCTCTATTTTTCCATACATGATCAGCTGTACCCTATTTATCAATATCTCCTCGATAACCAACCATAACTGAGACAAAGTAATTTTTAAAAATTGCTAACCAATTAGATTAAATAAATAATTAATAACCCCCCCCTCCACTTTCCGCAAGATTTAAACTACTGCAATATAAAATTAAACAACGGAGAAGAAAGTTTACCACGTTTCTCTCTCTATATCATTATATATAAAAGTGAGGTTGTATGCTGTCTGTCTCCTACGATTTAGATTCCTAACTACTCCCACATTTTGCGGTGCAGTTTAACCCAAACCGGGTATCTTATAGTCGTGATTCATATCGAGCAATTCTGGGTATTAGCGCGCGTCTACGATGAGTCTACGATTTTTAAAAAAATTGCCATCATTTTTTTCCATTTTAATGCATTTTTTCGGTATTATATAAAGGAAGTAACTCACTAAAAATGTCTACGATGAGTCCGATTTTTAAAAAAAGTTACCATCATTTTTTTTTCCATTTTTAATGCATTGTTTTGCTATTTTTTGGCTATAACTCTCTAAAAATGCTTATATAGTTATTTCCCTTACAAACCCGAGCAACGCCGGGCGTTACTGCTATTATATAAATATAAATTAGTCTGAGAGTTATCCACTTGAGTAATAAAGGTAGAATGAGGTACTTTTATCTAATGGCTGAAACAGCTAAAAGTTATTTTCCTTACATATTATTATATATAATATCTTATATCTTATATGTAAGGAATATTATGTTAACTAAGAAACACACAAAAGCCGTTCGATTCACTTCAACATTTAAGTTTAATTCGTCAAAATATTTTCGTCGCTTTAAGACCGCGACCTGGATGCAGCACGGATTTTTGTCAGTGAACAGGTCGCGGTCTTAAAGTGACGAAAATACTTTGACAAATTAAACTTAAATGTTGAAGTGAATCGAACGGATTTTGTGTGTTTCTTAAATGACTTACAAACACCTTCGACGCTGCAAATGTTTTCGTTTCAGCACACGATCTCAGATCAAATCACTTGCTATGCAAGTACATCTCCGTAATATGTTATATGTATGTGTATTATTATAATTATCAGTTTAGTAAATAAATAAGTTAACATAATATAATGTCTAAAAGTCGATGAACCACCTACTGATCGCCTCCATTTTCTTATTGATATATATATATATATATATATATATATATGTGTGTGTGTGTGTGTGTGTGTGTGTGTACGTGTGTGTGTGTGTGTGTTGATGTATGTATGTATGCGTGCATGTATGTGTGTGTGAAGAGAGAGAAAGAGAGAGTAATAGAACGTTATACATGCTTATTTCGTCTAAGACATTTGGTACCATGGAATTCGGATAACCCCAATAATGCAGACTATGTCTTGGCGTGGGGGTAAGCGGCTTTGAGAGTGTTAATCGGTAAGGAGAAATGATCAACGCAGTATTAATTCAGGGACAGCAGTAAAATGACGAACAATATGTAAGTTAATGTTAAGGAGTGTAATTCTGGATTAAGTTAAGTATCTATAATTATATTATATTTCAAATCAGTAATCCCCGATGAGTCATGCTGTTCTCATGGCTTCTCAACAAGTAAGAGAGACAAATTCAGGCGAGTTTTAAACGTAATGAATGTCAGAAATAAATGTTAGATCCCCAGTTAATGATATTATGGACTAGTTTTTCATAAGTTCTGCAAAAAACCGGTTTAATGTTTCCTAAAACTTTAAAAGAAATGCTTTCTATTCATGTGCATATAGGTTTCTGAAGATATCCACGTCACTAACTTCAATGCGGCTTCTTTCGGTGTATAAGGCCCAATGTGTTCAATGAAAAACTATATCCTCTCTTTATAAACAAGGAGATTAGTCTCGTTGTAAAAACTAAGCGGTTCTCCGTTCTGCATTCATAATGAAGTATCGTGGAATACAAATTTATGTAATGACATAAAAACGTATAGAATTTAACACAGTCGTTTTTCCCAATTCTTTCTGAAGCTATGCTTGTCTGTCTTTCCTTTTCCTTTTTATGGCTTATCAAATATTTCATTACTATAGTAATTCTTTCAAATAGCCACACCTTCCTGCCATCTAATAAAATATTTAATATGAGATTTTAAAATAATAACAGTGTTTTGATATTACAGTTGTTGTTTTTTTTTTACACGTGCTGTATGAATAATGCATC
>NC_043018.1:17182042-17199542 GCF_006345805.1 Octopus sinensis | reverse complement strand
TATAACTCTCTAAAAATGCTTATATAGTTATTTCCCTTACAAACACGAGCAACACCGGGCGATAATGCTAGTGGAAAATATAAGACAAGCTCCACGCAAACCGCTGGATGTTGAAGTCTTGCATTAAAAAAACGTGGACTGAGATGAACTTCCTTACAGTTTTGCCGTTATTTCACAGTTTGAAAAGCCGTGTTGCCTAGCCATGAATGACCACACGTCGGGAAACCTTCACGAGTTATTTATGCGTTCGGAGTTAACAGCCAGTGTATAGTACCGTTGCCATTTTTATCCAATCCATTTTTATCAACACTGGCTAAATACTGATTTTAGATAAATGCAAAAAAGATGGAGATTCATTGGTTTTGATTTTGCGACAATGATGTCCTACACCTTCCAAAGAAATAAAATAATTTAAAACCTAATCAATTACTCTTAAGGAAAGAACTTTTGAAACTTATAGGCGTATTTCTTCAACGCCATGCACATGCACAACAATTCACGCATAAATACTCAAATACTCTATCCCTCTCTTTCTCACACACACACACATATATACATACACATGCATGCACATACGTACGCACAAACAAGTGCACGCGCACACACACACACACACAAACATATATATAGTTTAAAAGGCAGCGAGTTGGCAGAAACGTTAGCACGCCGGGCGAAATACGTAGCAGTATTTCGTCTGCCGTTACGTTCTGAGTTCAAATTCCGCCGAGGTTGACTTTGCCTTTCATCCTTTCGGGGTCGATAAATTAAGTACCAGCTACGCACTGGGGTCGATGTAATCGACTTAATCCGCTTGTCTGTCCTTGTTTGTCCCCTCTGTGTGTAGCCCCTTGTGGGTAGTAAAGAAATATATATATGGTTTAACAGCTTGAATGTTAAAGATGCCAAGTGAACTAAATTTCATTCATTTCAGACAAACTAAACTCAATCGGCTCCCAAATGCAGAGAAATATCTGCTTCCGTTTAATTTCTGTTTGCTCACATTTGGAAACCAGTTAGAATCTGCATAACATAAAATGCATTTGGCTTTGCAACGCTATATTTCGATATATCATAATCTACAAGTGGACACACTACACGTCGTTCTCAAACTGTGTATATATAGTTTATGTTATTCGCAATGTTTCCCTTTTAATTCTGAATCTCATTATTCTATCGCATGTTTGCGTATAGCTAATCATGTATGTTTTCAAATAGATGTATATATGTATGTATTTTGTTTCCAATTTCTGTTCTCGTTGGAGTGAGAGGGAAGTTCGTGATTGGAATTCGGATTAAAATTAAGAACTAAACAAGAAAGATGGTTTTCTTTGACGCGTATTAAAAGCTTAACCAAAATATTCATTCTTATGAAAAATACAGTTGCAGGATTTCTCTTCCATCGATTTATCATCATTATTCTTTCTTAATTTCTGTATTGAAGTAATTAAATTCATATACGGAATTTACATATTTTGTCCTCAACGATAGATCGATAAAATTTTGAATCTTCTACTAAAGTGCGTTGCTGCTTGCACTTTGAGAGAGTTTAGCAAGTAGTAGAGACTTAACTGGGTATCTTTTTCATGCATTGAAACTTATAACCATTCCGGTGGTGTCTATATTTGGATGAGGGAGTTGTGGGGGAATTTATATTCACAGTTTCGCCTCTGTTGTTTCAGATATGATATTTTTAGCAGTAGGTGTTTTTCTAAACAGCAATAGTGGTAAAGTTAGGAAGGAGACGGAAGGAGATAAAGAAGAAGAAGAAGAAGAAGAAGAAGAAGAAGAAGAAGAAGAAGAAGAAGAAGAAGAAGAAGAAGAAGAAGAAGAAGAAGAAGAAGAAGAAGAAGAAGAAGAAGAAGAAGAAGAAGAAGAAGAAGAAGAAGAAGAAGAAGAAGGAATGTAGGTAGTGTGAAAGTTGTAATATTTATATTTATATATATATATATATCAGCCGAAATTGCAAGGATGATCCGGTTCTTGACTGAAGATTAGAGGCATCGAATGACCCGTCCGTTTTTTGTGTCGTCTACTTGAATGTTTTGCGTTCTTGTCCCATTTTGTATTTTTATATATATATTATATCATATATATATATATATATATATATATATATATATATATATATATATACACACGCACACACACACACACACACATATATATATATATATATATATATATATATATATAGTGTGTGTGTATTTAAACACAAGAGAAAACTACTTTTACACGCTAGAAGGGTGTTGAAGATCAGTGTTGATCATTCTTTATCAGGGATATTTGAGACTGACCCTTCGCGCTCAATTCTTGTTTTTTGATATGCCTGACAACAATGTTTGGTTAATCGAAACGGATTTACAATAATCGATATAGAGTATTCTCTGTATTTCCGCTACCAAACTGGAATAATCCACATCAAATATATAGTCAATTAAACGAACCTTTACTGTTCCGGAGCTAGTTTTCATTAGCTTTCTGCTTTCTGGCTATTGCACTTCTAATCCAATGGAACACGAACATAAATACTTGGAGAAAATGCGATACGGGTTGTCATTTTGGTTAGCGAATAGAGTCTGATACATATAGTATTTATGTTAAGAAATGTCGTTATTTAACGTCCTTCCTTTACATAAACATAATTGCTGAGTTTCGATAGCCAGTTTGTCATTTCAGATAGCATGTAAATGTTTAAATATGAGCCTTAGTACACCCATTGCGTGTTTCAGTCTACAAATGCATTTGCGTGCTAAGCTTATCTACTGGAGGGATAAGAAGCTGTAATCTCTCTACCTGCATCAGAGATTATATTCCCTGCAATTATGTGTGAAAATGGCCTGGTGTAGTATTTTCAGGTTATTGGGCATCAGAGGATGTACCTCTCGTAAAAATGGTAGTTATGGACTTTTATATACTTGGTGGACACTGCAGAATACTGGCCTACATGCGTGGTGGTTTGGTTGCCAATTAAGAACATCTGGAGAGTAAGGAGTACCCTGTGTTTGTTGCTTCTTGGACTGTTTCCCTGTCTCCAGATCTCTATATGGAGAGTTATCCGTATACCTACATCTAAAAACAGTACGTGTGTTACTTAAATCACCACTATAAGTCACTAGATGTCGCCTCTCTGCAGTGTCTAATACGAACATCGGATAATGTGGGATTGACTTCGTATACCACAGACAAAGATTCTGTTATATGTAGTATTTATGTTAGAAAATGTCGTTATTTAACGTCCTTCCTTTACGTAAACTTAATTACTGAATTTCGATTGCCAGTTGGTCATTTCAGATAGCGTGTGAATGTATAAATATGAGCCTTAATATATCCATTGCGTGTGGGCAGAAAGCTGAATTCCGGCAATTAGAGATTGCACAGCGGGCTGAAAAATGCGTGGCTGTTAGTTTTTCTTTTGTTGTGTTGTAGAATGGCGGAAAAGGGCATTTAGCAAGCAGGAGCATCTAGTCTTCTCATGAGGCATGATAACGACTTCCTGGTATCTATAAATTCTTAAGAAATGCTGTTTAATTAGGTTAATTAGTGATAATACTCATTTAGCTATATTAAATGAAAATTTTTAATATAGGATAGGGGATTAAAGCGGAATATTTTTCTCTTTCAATGATACTTCGTTTTTGAGAGTGTGGATGTCATCCATATATATTACGATATCAGTAAAATCACATCGTCCTAAATACAGCCACATTATGAGAAATTACGGCTCCGTTGGAGACCTGTCTGTTGATTGAGAGACTGGATATTGTGCTGCTGATATTGTTACTAGGTTTCAAATTATAACTGAGAGAGGTGGTAGCATATAAAATCATTGCTCGCTTAAAGGTCCAAGGTTATGTCCAGGAAGTCGACATTTGTTAAGTCGAGGACAGTAGATGGAATTACGCCGACATCCTACACAATGTTTGTAATATACTTGCTCTATTTCTACATGAGGTGGCAGTCCATATGTGCTGAGATTACACAATCCTCCTACATTAGAAGTTTGTAGGTGAATATTTGTATTTTTCTTTAGGAAAAAATAAATTCAAGAAGACCGTGACCACTTTTGTGGATGTCGTTATTTTCGGTAATGTAAACATTTGAATGCAAATTAATTTTTGACACTTTTATTGAAAGTTTCTCATGGACACAATGCTTTCTTTTTGTACAACAGTCAAAATTTAGTCAACTAAACACGATTTTTCGGCAGAAACTTCACAGATATTAATGTATTAAAGAAAGGTTAAAGCGTAGGGGGCGAAAGAAGGAAAACTTGCGAGAAACCAGAATTGATTTAACAAGAGCTTAGCAACAGTTTATACGTCATTGTAATGGTGTTATATAGATGGATTTGTGGGTATGTGTGTGTGCGTGTTTGTGTGTGTGTGCATGCGTGTATACGTAACTTTATAGCTTTATGAATAACAGGGGAGATATTCAACTATAGAAATCTGTATATATATATGTGTGTATGTATACGTGTGTGTGTTAAAGCAAAAATGCTAGTTCTAAAATCTCTCTAAGAGATCAACGCAGTAGGGATAAACGTAGCCACTTTAACAAGGATGACCGTGCCAAAGGGAATCTACTGCGACTTTTTAACCCGAAGAGGAGAGTTCCTCTAACTGGATAACGATAAATCATTGCATCTGATAAAATTACAGGCAGGGGAACGAACTTCTTCCATCGTCTAGCGATGACTCCAGCGCTTAATTCCTGGTTTAGGGCTATTTCTGCCACTCCTCAGTATTGGACATCTTGTCTGCTAGTGATGATAGCAGATCGTCTCTTCTCGCAATATATATATATATATATATATATATATATATATATATATATATATATATATTTCAAGCGAACACACAGTCTCTGATTTTGCAACAAGCAAAAATGCTAGATCTAAGATCCCTGTAAGTGACAAACGCAGTAGTTGTATTGATAAGTAACATTCCATATGTTAGCCATTTCCATATGGCTGTCCATTCAAGTGGGCTCTCCTGCGAATTCTTAACCTGTTGTTGCTTAATAATGCAGAGCTACATCTGATAATTTGCGAGCAGTAGAGCGAACCCTTACCACATTCTAGAGACAGGACCAGTAGACCAGTCCTGAATTCGGGCTATTTCTGCCACACTTCAGTACCGGACACCTTGTGTTCTAGACACGGCAGTAGCTCGCTTCTGCTCACCACACACACACACACACACACCCACACACACACACACATATATATATATATATATATATTTCGAACGAACTCACAGTCGGGGTTATTGTTCGAAATTTATCTCACGTAGTTCTGCATCGTTAACTAGCTAGAGGTGAATGTCCTCTCGGGGTTAAAAAATTAGATAGATAGATAGATATTTCGTGATCATGTGTCCGACCAGACTATCAGAATCCCTGCTCCCGATGTAATTTGCGTAGTTTCGCGTAGAATGACGCCACGCTTTTCGCTAGTCGATTAGCTCAAAATTCCACCCTACAATTAAAAGGCGCCTGAAGGGTCTTGCTCAAGAACTCAAAGCGCGGCCCGGCCTCTGAATGGAACGAACGATCGAGTGATTGTGAGACCAACGGCTTAATTACTATGCTACGATTACTCAGGCGCAGACGTATATATGTGTGTATCTATCTATCTATCTATCTATCTATCTATCTATCTATCTATCTATCTATCTATCTATCTATCTAGTTTCTTATTTGCAAAAAAAAAAAAGAAATATAACATGTGACTTCATTGACCGAGGATACCGTGGTCTTTTCCGTAGGTTTTTCTTTCCACGGATAAACCCCACCTGTCCTCCCCTTTACACTTCATATTGACATTTCTGTGATAACGATCCCTATTGATCAATTCCCCAACCCTTTTTTTAAATGTTATCCCCCATCTTTTTTGTCCTCTTTCTTTCCATTTACGATACCTTTTGATCGAAAACGAAACCACCTTTTTTACCCCCAAAAGAAAAGCTCTACCTTGTAATCTGTCCTGTCTGTGTGCAGCCCTGTGTGGCTAATGAAGAAACATATCTATCTATCTATCTATCTATCTATCTATCTATCTATCTATCTATCTATCTATCTATCTATCTATCTATCTATGAGTGAGAGGATACTTATCTGGTAGCTTACAATTGGAACTGTTCTATGCAGCACAACAAAGCTTTAGTATATGTTGTCTGCCAAAGTTACCATTTTCTCACAGTCAGGCACAATTTTTGTTTCTTTTCATGATTCTAGCAACGTGTCGGTTCTTTGTGGTCCGACAGCTCGATCAATAGATTAATCAATAATATCCATCCGCTCTGCTTTGCCTTTCTTTGTCAGACAAAAAAAATTACCAAAATATTCAATTTGACATTTGGCAATACTTTGGTATACTTTACTGATTTTTTTTTTTTAACGCACACTCAAATTACATACGTAACGCACCCACATACGCGGAGCAATCACCAAACCCAAACGTGTATATATATATATATATATATATATATATATATATATATATATATATATATTATATATATATATATATACACACATATATATATATATATATATATATATATATGTACATATATATATATGTATATATATATGCATACATATATATATATATATATATACATATATATATACATATATATATATATATATGTATATATGTGTATGTATATACATATATATATATATATATATATATATATATATATATATGTATATATATATATATATGTATGTATATATATATATGTATATATATATACATGGATACATATATATGTATATATACATATATATACATACACATAGTGAGAGAGTGATAGATAGATAGATAGATAGAGAAAGAAGGGGAGATCAACAGGGTGAGGGAATGGAAGAGTGAGAATATGAGTGAGAGACATAGATGTGCATGTGAATATTAATGCCTTATGTACACCCGCGGATGTATATTTGTACACGCATGCGCGCGCGCACACGCTCACACATCCTTTCGTGCCTGTCTAATATCCTTTCATATCTGTCAGCCTATAGAATTCGAAATGTTTTTTCGTTCGCATAGTCGCCAAATGTATTCATAATATTACCTCAATATGCCGGTAGTATTAGAAATTTTCCAACGTTCTCTAGATCTTTTGAGGAAATTTACTTTTGCTTTCAGTTATTCTAGTTGGTTTGGCACGAATATTCTTTGAAAGTAGCATATTCTCCAAGATGAACGACTGAATTGAAAAGTGTAAAAATAAAAGAAAACAAGACATATACAGAAATACCCCCAAAGAAATTAATCTATATTCCTGTAACAGTGTGATAATAACCTTCGCAAGATGCCACTAAAATATCAGAAAAAATATTATATTAAAATATTCGAAGTTAGCGGTTAGCCATAGCAATCAGAATTTACTTTTTCTCTCTAATATTTTTTGGAAAACATGCATAATTGACAGAAACTATTAATTGTATTCGTTAGCTATAGATGGATAAGAGCATTTAAGTAGATTTAAATTTCTGGTTAAGCAATTCTATATGAGCAGGTTGTGAATTCTGGTTAAAGTGTGTTAAAGTTTCCCATCATTTATATCATTAGATGTGTCATAAACATCGCATCATTACATTCTTCAATTTCATCTTATCTCGATTTTTGCATATATAATAAAGTATGAAAAATACAAAATAAAATTACAAAAAGATTAATATAGAAATATAAACATAAAAAATATTAAAAAACCGCAGATAATTCCACGTTTGATTTAAGCCAATGTCGAACCTAGTCTGCAAGTGGGTTTCTATTCTTACCTTTACACAAATGTCACATATAGTGCGCATTTTGCTCTCAAATAGAATTGAAAAGTCACTTTAAATGACATAGTTTCTGTCAATTATGCATATTTTCCAAAACATATTAGAGAGAAAAAGTAAATTCTGATTGCTATGGCTAACCGCTAACTTCGAATATTTTAATATAATACTTTTTTCTGCTATTTTAGTGGCATCTTGCGAAGGTTATTATCACACTGTTACAGGAATATAGATTAATTTCTTTGAGGGTATTTCTGTATATGTCTTTACATTTACCTGAAGAACAAGGCTCTTCATATATATATGGGTCAACCCAAATGAATCAGCGAGATTCCAGGTTATATTGTTGAACGAAATGTTTTGAGTGTTAAAGTAATCAGGAATGACAAGTTGTACCTGGGATACCAAAGGACATTATAAGTTTGATGTCTCTCGAAAACAGAGCTTTTCTAGAATTGCGCTTTCTTGTGGATTGGGAAAGGGAAAATATAAGGTGGAGGCCGTCGGGACGAAGATCTTTTTTCTACATACTGAGAGTATTCTGTAGAGTGCATTTTGTTCGAAGAATTTGGGACACATGGGTAAAAGACGAAAGTTAGTAACTGTCACAAACAAGTGGCAGAAAACGAACGATCGACTCCAAATAGAACTACTTGATTTTTTATGACTATGAGGAGGTTAAATATGACAAGCATATGCGATGAACTTTTAAGGGCAAGCAAAGATCCAGATATGTCGGACCTAAATTCAAAGCAATCATAAACAGGGATTTACTTCACGATATGATACACTTGGTACTGGGAACGCATTTTCGGGAAAGTTACGCTGACTTGTTTTAACTGATTACGAGTATTATGCGCAACATGATAAGGAAGGATGAGATATTAAAGGATATTCACAGAAGGAAACATTGATGACCACGAACGAGGCCTAAAATGCCAGGAAAACAGTGATTCCCTTTGATTTGAGAATGTCTCTTACTCGCTATCGGCGACGAAATTAATCGATTAATGAGTTTCAATATGGCGATCAATGGTCAGGAAATTCTGTGAAATAATACACCTTAGCCAATTAGCAGCAATAGACCCGTGTAAGGGAGCGTTTCTATCCTGTGTGTTCTAAATTAAAAATATTTGAATTATGCATCTGATCAAATTGATTGATTTCATTTATTCCTTTTGCTTTCGTCTCAAGGTTCAGATTTGCAGAAACATAGTTAAATAAATAATAGGAAACTTTAAAGAAAAGTCTAATTCCACACATACATACTCACAGACACTAACTATTTAAGAATTGTAGTCTGGGTTTTGATTGCCGTGATAAAATTTGCGTGATAAAAAAAAAACGACAAAGTTCACTTGGTCTGGGGATTAACTGAGTTGGAGAATGGATGTGATAAAATGTGAGGATGTGACGTGGGGAGTTGGGATCACCGCGATGCTTCAGTTATTGATTGAACAACATATATGGAGGAGTGCAGGTGTACGGAGAGGGGATAGTAGTTTCAATCGTTGGAGTTTTTGCGATGAGAATATGTTTATCTGGAGTGTAATATGTATTTCAATGTGCTACTTATTCTATCGGTCACTTCTCGGTCCTTTGACGAAACGTCACCTTGATTATATAGAGCATGAATGGTACGAGTAATCCCTTGTATGTTGAGGGCGTTGCTGTACTACGTCTCATCAGTCTGGGCAGAAGCTCTGTAGGTGTTTCTCTCCCCTAGTTTGAGATACCAGGACAACTTGGCATCACTCATCAATATATATTTCTTTACTACCCAAAAGGGGCTAATCACAGAGGGGACAAACAAGGACAGACAAACGGATTAAGTCGATTACGTCGATCCCAGTGCGTCACTGGTACTTAATTTATCAACCCCAAAAAGATGAAAGGCAAAGTCGACCTCGGCGGAATTTGAACTCAGAACGGCGTGCTAACGTTCCTGCCAGCTCGCCGCTTTTCATTCATCAATATAGGCAGCAAAAATCCCACACAGCAGCACCAGGTTTGTTGGGTCAGACTTTGGGCCGGATGTAAATACTATTCTCTATGATCGCTCTTGCAGCCTACCTCGTGTGTCGACATAGCTTAATTTGTTTTGCTTTTTTTAGACACGGAGATGTCACAAAGACTAGCCTAGCAATTTTCAACGCAAAACAAAAATGTTAATTACCAGAAGCGATCTTCTCTATGTCTGCCAGCAACGCATCCTGGCTTCCAGACTCACTCGATTAGGATCTACTCCTACAAATGACATATTCAGAATTAAAAAAAAACACGTGAATCCTTCTCTCCTACTCTGTTCGTCGACGTCTGGAACATGTTCGGGGCCCTTTATGACACTAACAAGTCTTATAACCATCGGAATACGAACTAAACAATGTCAAAATGGAAGTAGAATTACGTGATGAAACAATCTGGTTATTCGTTAGAAAATTCCATTTAACAAATTTCGATTATTATAATAGTTATGATAAATGTATTATTATGATTAATGACACTGAAAATATCAAAAATGAGGCTAAATAATTTAACGTACTAATAATTTTAATGAATTAATTTTTAATGCACTAATAATTCTAATGAATACAGTATTAATGTGCTAATAATCTTAATGAATTATCCTAACATTGATATAATACTTATAGTATACCTACTTTTGCACAGACACCCCTGTATATATCAGAGATATATAGCCGTCGGTATGTTACCTTATCTGACAGCAAGCTGTAACCTCAGAATCGTTACGAATATTGTAAACAATCAGAGAGAACTGATCGAAGGATATGTCATATTCCTCTTTCCAACTTTGTTGTTTGGAATCATAGATAAAAACCTTACAAAATGAATTTTCGTCATTTCTTTGCGAATAATATTTTAAACAACATTGTGTAGAATATTTTGCTTCTCGCACATGAAATTATATATATATACTTAATTATCTTAGATTTAGATTTGCTTGTAACGGTTATCCCCGTTGGAACTTAATTCTACATCATTAAGAATATTATTATGCATCACCTTCCCGGAGGATTAGTCAATAATTACCCTCTAAAGTTCTTGACAAATGCAGCATACATATTCCATCGACATATCCACACGCAAGGAAATGCTTACAGGGTATAGTTGAAGTGAATGGATTTGGTGCCAGGACTTAACTGGCTTATAATTTATCTCTTCGTTCCGAATAAATGCAAAATCGCTCTTAGCTTCCTGATTTTAAATGAAAACATAAAGAACAAAACGGAGTTTAGGAATTAATATGCATTCTTTGTTCTAATGATTCTTTCATTAATGAATAATCTCAAAGGTTGATTAAGAACGGTAGAGTTTTGAAATACCTCACACCACGCCCTCTAAAATTATTGGTGTATTTAATTACAAATATTAGCTTTAAGTGATCAAATCCTACAAAGATAAACTTGTAGTTGTTATAATTTCGCGATAGATAAAATAAAGTACCAGATCAGTACCGAGATTGTTATGATAGATTAACAAATCCCCACATGTGAATTGCCAGTTGCCAAAGTAAGAAATATACATTTACAATTAATATTCTTATATTACATCGACTCCAGTGCTCAAGTGGCACTTATGTTATTGGCCCCGAAAAGATGAAAGGAAATATCGACCTTGATGGCGTTTGTACCTAGATCGTAGAGAGAGTAGACTACCATAATCTTCGTTTCACTGGTGGTTACTAAATCTCTCTCTACGGACTTCATACTAGGAAGCAAATGGTTTGGCTCCCAAACTAACCCCATGTCCCCTATATAAATATCATTCCCCATTCTTCACTTGTTTTCTTTGTCATTTAATGAGGAATGGTAGATGAACGGTGCAAACCTGATGATTTAGGGCAGCGAGCTGGAAGAAACGTTAGCACGTCGGGTGAAATGCATAGCCGTATATCGTCTGGCGTTACGTTCTGAGTTCAAATTCCGCCGGGGTCGACTTTGCCTTTCATCCTTTCGGGGTCGATAAATTAAGTACCAGTAACGCACTGGGGTCGATGTAATCGACTTGATCCGTTTGTCTGTCTTTGTTTGTCCCATCTGTGTTTAGCCCCTTGTGGGTAGTAAAGAAATAGGTGCAAACCTGATGATGTGTCGTTTGTTTTATGCACCGTTTGTTTTGGTTTTGTTTTAATGCACCTGATCTAGCAACTTCTCCGCATGTTGCAGATGCACGACTTCTTACTGCTTCCCTTGTTCCTGTTGCTGTTGTTGTTATCATTTCTGCTGATGCCTCAGTTTCCTTAATCTAGTTGTGAATGTGGTGTTTGGTACGAATTGGGCTCTTCTCTAGAAGTCCTGCAAGTGAAGAACTTGCATTTTTGCTCTCTATCGAAACAGTAAGAGTAGCCACTCTTACATATATTTGCTCGGTTATGTTTGCTATATTCTCTGCGTTAATCAGCATCTGCTCAGCCATTTAACATTAGCTTTGATCAACTTTAGCGAACTCAGACTTTGTGTTGGCTAATACCGCGTGCTTCTCAGCAAGGATTGTAATATTTTCATACTCTTTTACTCTTTTACTTGTTTCAGTCATTTGACTGCGGCCATGCTGGAGCACCACCTTTAATCGAGCAACTCGACCTCGGGACTTATTCTTTTGTAAGCCCAGTATTTATTCTATCGGTCTCTTTTGCTGAACCGCTAAGTAACGGGGACATAAACACACCAGCATCGGTTGTCAAGCAACGCTAGGGGGACAAACACAGACACACAAACACACACACGCATATACATATATATACATATATACGATGGGCTTCTTTCAGTTTCCGTCTACCAAATCCACTCACAAGGCTTTGGTCGGCCCGAGGCTATAGTAGAAGACACCTGCCCAAGGTGTCACGCAGTGGGACTGAACCCGGAACCGTGTGGTTGGTAAACAAGCTACTTACCACACAGCCACTCCTGCGCCTTTTGTTAATTACATTTGGAAAGTCGATAAAAAGCACTAGAAATTGTCTTTTATCTCACCTCTATTAGTAATCGTCATCAGCTGCGCTGCCACTCCTCAATAGAGAGTAGCTGGACGGCTTAAATGTTATAATCTATTGCAGTAGACGCTTTTCAAGTGTCGACCAGCAAATTTAAAATCTTTCCCTTATTTCGTACAGCTGACCTTTGAAATCCCTTACACCATATTTACCATCAAACATATCCTAAATTCTGTTTGTGACTTTGAAAAGTTAAATATAACACACGATTTCTACATTATTTTAGCTTTGTCGAAAGGATAAAAAGAAAAATGTTTAACCTGGGTGAAATTTGAACTCAACCAACTCAGTGCTGGATGAGATTTCAATCGATGCTTTAACAATTTAACAAACCAATCAACAATAGTAGACGGAGCTGAAAGTAATACATAGAGAGAAGCACTCCGTCGGTTACGATGACGAGGGTTCCGGTTGATCCGATGAACGGAACAGCCTGCTCGTGAAATTAACGTGTAAGTGGCTGAGCACTCCACAGACACGTGTACCCTTAACGTAGTTCTCGGGAATATTCAGCGTGACACAGAGAGTGACAAGGCTGGCCCTTTGAAATACAGGTACAACAGAAACAGGAAGTAAGACTGAGAGAAAGTTGTGGCGAAAGAGTACAGCAGGGATCACCACCATCCCCTGCCGGAGCCTCGTAGAGCTTTAGGTGTTTTCGCTCAATAAACACTCACAACGCCCGGTCTGGGAATCAAAACCGCGATCCTACGACCGCGAGTTCGCTGCCCTAACCACTGGGCCATTGCGCCTCCACAATACATAAATAATATAGGAGTTCGAGCATTGTGTGTATTGCTTACCGATATTAAACAAATTCAAAACATTCTAAGAGACAATCGTAAAATATGTTTTGCTCCGGCATCAAAACAGCAAAAAAGACAAAAATTCAAATGTTAATAATAAACGATTCGAAAATATTTTTGGCCACAAACACATTTACATAAGTGATTACACGTTGACTTTCATTACGCCTATGCTGCGTACAACGTGCCAATAAATCACACGAAGCTGAACACTTATTTAATCAAAGTTAGTATTTGAATGGTTTCCGTTCATATTGATACCAGTAGCTAAATGTTCTGGTTTATAAAAATGTTGTTTACTTCACGTTCTCTTATCGCTGCTAGCTATAAAAGAATTAGCGACGTGTCAACTTTGGAGAAAATTTTTTTTAGACCAGAAATAATTAATTAAATTGGAATACTGTTTACGAAATTTATCATTCTATCATGTTGGATGGTAACGTAATTCTAAAGATTTGTAGAGTCGATAAATACTTTCGAAAAGGAAATACTGTACGATGCAATAAAATCTGCAACATAAATAAGTTTTGCGAGTCAGCAAATGACCGGAGAAGATTATTCAGATGTTCATTATTTACATTATTTACATTTGACGGATATTTGTCTCCATCTTGTTTGTTGTTTCGGCTGATATACCCTCCAGGCTTCATCAGGTGTCTTGAGGAAATTTCGGACCTAAGGTATTTTTCGGTGTTATTATTATTATTATTATTATTATTGTTGTTGTTGTTGTTGTTGTTGTTGTTATTATTGTTGCTGTTGTTGTTGTTGTTATTGTTATTATTATATTATTATTATTATTATTATTATTATTATTATTATTATTATTATATTCAGGCCACTACCTGGAATCGAACTCGGAATCTTGAAGTTAGTAGCCCGCGCTTTTAACCACTACACCATATGCTCAAGGCACCTGATGAAGGCTGGAGGGTATATCAGCCGAAATGTTGTGTTATCAACAAACAACATGAGTACACATATCCGTCGAATATAAATAATGTAAATAATGTACACATTTCCTCATCTCTTAAATATAAACTGTATTATTTAGATGTTGTTGTTTAAATTAAGCACCTTTCTGGAATCAAATCGCCAATTCTGCCGGAAATATTTTACCAAAGTTCTTCATAACAGAAGCAGTATATTGTGAAAAGTAAAAGTTGATATTTTAAACAATAAATTAATGACAAAAATTACGTAACAAATAAATAATCTTGAGTAAGAAAATTGTAAAATAGATATATGCTACTGAAAATTAATTTTATAACAGAACCTCTTTTAGAAGACATAACACAGAAAAGAAAGAAAAACGAAGACGACATAGAAAAGAGATAGCCTTACAAATCATGCTGAAATATAAGTTAATTGTGCTAAAATAAAATAACTAACAGATGTCATAAAAGTTAGTATTGTCCGTTAACGCAATTTGGAAGACATTTGAGTGTTAAAAATAATAATTATTGAACACAGTTACGTAAGAAGAAAGATAGCGACAATTAAATTAGAATTCATACAAGTTTGGGAGACCCCAAATGAGTTTGTATTCATATAGCAAAAAAGTAAGATACTACACTATATACAAAAACAAACAAAAAAGTCAAATCTACAATCATTTACGCTAATTGCACTCTAAAGGTAATTAAGCAACAAGTGAACAACTCAGATTTTCTATACTAATTACAGGTGGTGGTGTCGCCGTCTCCAGAACAGTCTTCAACAAGAAATTTAATGAAATAGAAAGTTTGTAAAATAGATTGAAATAAGGACGAAAATATTGCAGCAAATGAAACCAATACCGTTAATTAACAACATGTCATAAACGAAGAAAAACTTTATTTCTACACAGAAACATCGAAACATGATTGTAAATACATATATTTTAGGAAAATATCAAACAATTGAAATAAAATAAAAAAAAAAGTTGGAAGCTGATAAACAGGAAATTTCACAGATAATTAGATTACACAGGTATAAATGTATAGAAATGCAGTGAAAGAAATAAAAAAATACTGAAGACATGTACGGAAGATAAACTATTCATGCAATAAATTAAGAAATCTCTGGAATAAAGCAGAAGACATGTTTAACCATACAAGTAAGTAACATCACAACAGCAAAAAATAACAGATGCCAAAACTGAAAACAACAACTGGAAGTTTCTTGGAAAAGACGAATAAAACATTTCACGAGCCTGTATCAGTATATCTCAGAAACACAGGAAAATAATGCGTTAGTCAAGTAATAACACGTTTATACGAGTTAGCAAAATTGCTAATATAACGGATAACAGTTCTACTTGACCACGAAAAACGCCTGGCTATCACAATTATAGGCCAATTAACAAGACAGAGAGAGAGAGAGGAAGAAACTTCAATGTATTAAGTACGACAATTGTTCAAGTGTCGCAGAAGAGTGTCAAGGTTATAGTATAAAATCAGTAAATAAATCTTCAATAATTAATAAAGGAATTAATTAATAAATAAACGAAAATAAAATTAAGAAATGAAATATTACGGGAAGTCTATAGACAGAAAAACTGAGACACCTCTGAAATTATTAATGGTTGAGATAATGCGAAGGGTTTAGGAATCACTAATTTACTAGCACGGTTCAGTTGTCTTCCGTGAGTCTAGGATCACCAGATGTTAGTACAGTTGTAGCCATGGTTTTACGTTTTACGCTTCTGTGTGTCAGATGTTGTTCCTAATGAGCTTCTGACTGCGCAAATGTCTTTGAAATTATCTTCTATTCGAATTTAACCTTATGGATATTATTTCATACAAGCTAATTACTGTACACGATTCTGTGGAATCACCGGAGGACTGTGTGTTTAACTTTTAAACCAGTTTACAATGAATGTCTAGCAGCTGCATCCACTTAATGCCACTGATTAAGTCACAGTGATAAGCACAAAGGTTTCGCTGATACCTGATATTACTTCCAAGCACATCATCAATATCATTATTAGGTTGACTGCTCTTTTCTGCCTCCCCAGTCTGCAGCAAAATAATAAAAAAAATACCGATCATCACGAAAGAAAACAACTACAAATAACAGAAATTTTGCCAATATCGTAATATTACAAGACAACTTTGACATTGCATATACGTACTCATAGAAACAAATATATGTGTAAATGTGCATATATATATATATGAAGAGTCACTACTCTTTCGGATAACAAATTAACATTATTTTCGTTTACATATTTGCATCACAAAAATTTAACATTATCATCTTCCTATGGTTCAACTATCCTAAAGGCCATTTTATATCACGACGACGATGTCACATTTTCTATATTAGTGTGTGCCTTAAAAGACAACCATTTCTCTATATATTGTGAGGAAATACAGTCACTCACTTTCTCTCTCACATTCACAAGAACACATACGTACAAAAAGGTCTATGTATATATATCTATATACGTGTATTTGAAAGATGATATGTGTTTGTGTGTGTGAGGGAGAGAGAGGGGGGATAAAGATAGATAGATATATATAGAGAGAGTGAGTGCCATTTAACACATACATGCAATAAATGCATACATAGCAACAAACACTCACTCAATCTCTCTCTCTCTCGCTCCTTCTTTCCCTCTCTCTCTCTCACGCAAATAATATAATAAATTATGGCTGTAGGTCATAATACCCGGGCAACGCTGCGATGCATTGCTAGTATATATATATATATATGTGTGTGTGTGTGAGAGAGAGAGAGAGAGAGGGAGAGATTGAGTGAGTGTTTTGTTTGTCAACTTTTGTTCTGCTCATGCCTGAAATCAATTTTCTTGACCGATTGTAAAACACTATTTTCTAAACTGGAGTGTAAATTGGATGGGGACATTGCCAGCCATCGTTCCCTTTTGGCCACCCCGTTA
>NC_043018.1:17169542-17177042 GCF_006345805.1 Octopus sinensis | reverse complement strand
ACAATTAGTAAATGATGATTCATCAAATTTGATATTTTTCCATTCAGCCATAAACGACTTCTGAAAAGCAAGAACTGTTTTGTCTGGTTTTTAGGGTTTTGATGGTTGAGGGAGAAGATCTTTAACAATTGCAGCCCTTCCATGGTATCCAGCTTTACGTATCCCAAGACGAACAGTTTTCGCAGACTCAGCTTTTGTTAGGTAGCAGTTTAGCACTGCTGTTATTTTTGCTACCGTTCTTCGAGGTTTTTACGCAAAATGCATTTCACTATTTTGTTGTCCGTTTTGGAGGACCGTGTTTTCCGTCTAGAATTATGCTTCCCAGAGTAGGTTTTATCTCGGTTTCGTATTGTCATTATGACTGTAGTTCTCGAAACATTAACCGGTTTAGTAGATTCATTCAATGAAGGTTTATCAGCTCATGCTACGACGGTAGCACATCCAAACTAGAACCAATATATGATGTTGTTTCAATTGGTTTTCCCAACCTCTCTACATGGATTTAAATATTACTTTCTTGAAAGTCTTGAACGGAGGCGAATAATTGTCTGACTCTTCATTTAGCAGTCTGCTGTAGGTTTGTTGTTGAATTATCAGAATAATCAGAGGGACGTCCTTGAGCTATGACTTCAAAAACATCCGAGAGTGATTCTGACATTTATTTTTCTCGATGTACCAAGTCGTTTCTGCACAGGATAAAATCGATTAATATCTTATTGAAAAAATATCCTTAGATCACAATAGACGTTCATGAACATTCCTGACTTCTGGAATTGGATGCAAGTGACCCCTTTTACCCATATAAGTGCTTCAATACCTGTTTCGTAGTAAAAGTGATCATATTTGAGTTTCAGTTTATAGTTGTATACACATCACTTCAATGAAAAGCAAATTTGATAATGGAGGGATCTGAATGCTGAAACAATAAAGTTTTATTGAGTAATATTCAAATATTTCTATTATGACTGGAGTGTTATTATTCTATTAATTCAAATCTTTCAGTAAGCCTCACTCTTTACTCTTTACTCTTTTACTTGTTTCAGTCATTTGACTGCACCCATGCTGGAGCACCGCCTTTAGTCGAGCAACTCGACCCCGGGACTTATTCTTTGTAAGCCCAGTACTTATTCTATCGGTCTCTTTGGCCGAGCCGCTAAGTGACGAGGACGTAAACACACCAGCATCGGTTGTCAAGCAATGCTAGGGGGCAAACACAGACACACAAATACACACACGCATATATATATATATATATATATATATTATATATATATATATTATATATATATATATATATATATATATATACGACGGGCTTCTTTCAGTTTCCGACTACCAAATCCACTCACAAGGCATTGGTCGGCCCGAGGCTATAGTAGAAGGCACTTGCCCAAAGTGCCACGCAGTGGGACTGAACCCGGAACCATGTGGTTCGTAAACAAGCTACTTACCACACAGCCACTCCTGCTATAAATTCAGGGAATATGCATGGTGAAAGTAGTTGGCGTTTTGCAAAAAGAAACCAGTGAATAGAGTTAATTCATTTACGACAATAATTCATTTTTCAAAGACATGAACAGCGCAAAAACAAATTAATTCTTTGATTATACAAAACAGTTAAGAGCCCAACGAGAAAGTACATATATTGCAATTTGGAAAGAAAATCTATTTTGTATACAATGCAGATTAAGGTGGTTCATAAGATTTTTAAATCTACAAAGAAATAATTAAATTTGACAACTTTTATGTCTGCTACGGTTTACAAACAATTATGATTACTTACACGCTTGCGCGTGCACACACACACACACACACACACACACACACACACTCACACACACACGCACACACACACACATACACACAAACAAACGTTCGGTTTGTGTACATGTCTGTGTCGATAATCTGAAAATAAATTAAAATGCTTCTGAGAGTGTGACGACAACAATAACGGTGAGATAGATCTCAGCTTTATATTGTAAAATATGAAACTTGTTACGCTATACAATGTGCATTTGTCTATGTGCTTGCATTTGTGTACATGTGTGTGTGTGGGTGTGTATACGCGTGGGCACAAAATGTTATTTAGAGAATTCCATGGATATATCTTAACAGTTTAATATACTCTTTTACTCTTTTACTCTTTTACTTGTTTCAGTCATTTGACTGCGGCCATGCTGGAGCACCGCCTTTAATCGAGCAACTCGACTCCGGGACTTATTCTTTTGTAAGCCCAGTACTTTTTCTATCGGTCTCTTTTGCCGAACCGCTAAGTAACGGGGACATAAACACACCAGCATCGGTTGTCAAGCAATGCTAGGAGGACACACACAAAAACACACACGCATATATATAAACATTTATACGACGGGCTTCTTTCAGTTTCCGTCTACCAAATCCACTCACAAGGCTTTGGTCGGCCCGAGGCTATAGTAGAAGACACTTGCCCAAGGTGCCACGCAGTGGGACTAAACCCAGAACCATATGGTTGGTAAACAAGCTACTTACCACACAGCCACTCCTGCGCCTATCTTTATTTTTCTTTAGAATTCCTGATGTGGTCCCTCAGTTCTGTAACTAGTGAGCCGAAAATCAATAAACTGTGTTCGACTCATAATAACCTTTAGAATATCTGTGACTACGTATTTTATACTTTTAGCATCTCTACATATTATGTTCTTGCATAAGAACATAATACCTCAGAGATGTACCATAATCAACTGATTCGTCGTTTAGAATGTCCTTCATTTGTAAATGATTTCAGAAATCCCCACCAGTAATTTAACTAAAATGTCATAGAGGCGAGGGATTCTTCTATTTAATTAGATAATCTTCTGAAAGCCCAGGAAACCACTTGCAGAAATTATTACCTTAATTAGATTATCATTCTTGGAATCAAAAGACCATGAAGAAAACTTGCTAAGGGCGGATCCTTTGGTACGCATATACGACGATAATGAATTCTTTGAAGATAATTTTCATTGAATGTATACTAAAATTGTTGTGAAATGATTCTGCAGAGAAAGATTTGTATACATGAGATGAAGTTAAAGACTGGAACTTTTTCGAAGCTGCCTTTTTTTCGAGTTGTGTCTCCATCTGACACGAGAATCGCAATCGTCTTTAAATTTCACACTACCCTCAAAAATATACAAAACTAGCAGTATCGCCCGGCGTTGCTCGGGTTTGTAAGGGAAATAACTATAAAGCATTTTTAGAGAGTTATAGCCAAAAAATAGCAAAAAAATGGAAAAAAATTATGGTAAATTTTTTTTTGAGAGTTAAAAAAGGTCGTGTTGCGTCCCCTAGACAGTCTGTGGTTTGTGTTTCTGATTCTCGACCCCATGTCGAATTTATCGATTTTTTTTCAGAACTGGGGGAACTTTTCAAAATTTTCGCTGCGTTAGTTTTGAATTATGACATTGGGCTATGTGTGTGTCAAGTTTCATCAGAATCGGTTGAAAGCAGTGGTCAGGGTGAGGGTACAACCAAACAGACACACAGAAACACGCACAGACAAACTGCCGTTTATATAGAGAGAGATTGACGAGGCATGGATATAATATGACAGATACGAAACCAAGATTCTCAGAACTGGACCTTGCCACACACAAATAACAAATAGAAAACCGACCGCATTACACATAGTATGAACACTCGTTGCAGTCCTTCAAATCGTGAGAATACTCGTGTAAACTACTTGCACACTTACGCATTAGACTCACTCATGTACAGACAACTTGACATCCACACTCACTCGAATAAATAAGTTCCAACAAACAATAACACATAACAATGAAAACAAGCTTACCTCAATTATCCGTATCTGCAATGCCACAACTTCAGGTGGAATTAATACAAGACAGAAAAACGCATGTATTTTTTAAGCAAATCTACACTATGAAAATATAACGAAAACATTTCATTTAAATGTAATGAAGAGATAAGGAATCACTGACATAGATCTCAAATATTTCTTCATTAAAAATTGCTGCGAAAAACATTATTTGACAAATTACAGTAACATCGTTACTTTATGCAAAATATTTATATGTTCACTACGTCAATAATACAAATCACCATTGCTATTTAATAGAAATGTTTACAAAAAGAACAAAAAATGATGCAAGACCTACGGGGAAGACACGAATAACTGTCCATTTGCATTTCTTATTCTTATTTGCTGGAATTATTGATGTCAAGCGGTTGATGTATAACACCAGGTCAGCTCAGGTTATGCAGACTTAATTTGAGAAATATTTGTCAAATAAATTTACGAGTAAAAGAGAACAAAAGAAATTTGTTTAGAGCCATATATGTTTAGAGTTATACAGTGACACATGAAGAGGAATGTAATACGATTTGAAATGGATGGAAGCACTCCGTCGGTTACGACGACGAGGGTTCCGGTTGATCCGAATCAACGGAACAGCCTGCTCGTGAAATTAACGTGTAAGTGGCTGAGCACTCCACAGACACGTGCACCCGTAACGTAGTTCTCGGGGATATTCAGCGTGACACAGAGAGTGAGAAGGCCGGCACCTTGAAATACAGGTACAACAGGAACAGGAAGTAAGAGTGAGAGAAAGTTGTGGTGAAAGAGTAGAGCAGGGATCACCACCATCCCCTGCCGGAGCCTCGTGGAGCTTTTTTAGGTGTTTTCGCTCAATAAACACTCAGAACGCCCGGTCTGGGAATCGAAACCGCGATCCTATGACCGCGAATCCGCTGCCCTAACCACTGGGCCATTGCGCCTCCACCGATTTGAAATAAGACCTTAGCCAAATAAAAAAATAAATGATGGAATCAAAAGCTGGTACAAGGAACTTTCGTTCGAAACAATCTAAAAGCGATAAGCAGTAATGAAGTGTACTTACACAATAGGCAAGCAAACGGAGAAGCGATTGATAGATAAACACGTTCTTTCGTGAAAATCTCCCCTTGGTGGCACCTTCAACGTTATAAAAAAAACATAGAGCTGCTTTTCCAATCAATGAAAGAAAACAACAACATTTTTGACAGATTTCGTTAAATAAATTTCACTAACTAGCTGCCAATCAATGCCTAAAACTCTACAGAGCGTATTCAATTCCGTATTCATGTGAATGGGGAGCGAATTACTTGGATACAGTCCCATGCCTGCTCATAGCTTGTGACACTATTTCATTTTAATATCTTGCAATATATAATTGATATTCAATACACCCCATCCTACTTTCAATGTCTGTCCTGTTCTAAAGCAATCGATATAAAATATGTTGTACAAATTTATATATACGCATAAAGGTGGCTTTTTTCTTGTTGTCCTTTTTCCTTCGGCAAACATTCGATAATAATGCAAATGGAGAGTAAATTGTTAAAATTCTTATGGAGATGATAGAAATTTGAGAGTTTTGTAGCCACAGATTTCCAGTTTTGATGTTGATCAATTTTCCATTAAACCTTTATCACATCAAAACGGAATATGTACTTTATAAGTCAATACGAGTAGGAATCAATAGAATATAAACTTTGGCATTATCATAGAAAATAAAGGATTTATCAGAGATTGTAACTGTTTAATAGAATGCTGAAGAGTTTCGTTATTGGAATCGAGCACCACTAAAGTCTAAATAGCATCAATGCTCATTCCTAAATTGAAGAATTATTTATTATATTGATCGTTTTATTTCTTTTATCGCAAATAATCTTTGAAATGTCATTTTTTTTCTTGCTTCTTTATTATCAATATGTATAAATGAACGCTTAGTAAAAGTGTAGAATAGATTTTTGGGGTTTTCTTTGTCCTTTTCGGTTCATTATCACCACTTGTGCCTGTATTATTATTCAACACTTAAGCAACTTTAGATGAATTTTTATTTCTGGAATATGTTATCAAACATCGAATTCAGAATTCGATTGCTGATGGTAATTGAACACAATGAAAAGAAACTATTTTCCCCATTCTGCCTTCTGTCGAATAGTCAACAACTACCAACGAAAGAATGCGTCTCCAACAGGTATTGAGTTGCTGTTTGTTACGTTTTAATGCTTTCTACATTTATATCGTTTTCTGTTGAGTCTCTCTAATTCTAAGGTGCAAAAGGGACGATGTAAACCCTTATTCATAAATATATTGGCTATGTTTTACAGAGGAATTAAATCAATGAAGTAACAATGAAGAGAAGAAAGAAACTTACCAGTATAACATCAATATAGAATCATAGAATCGATGGTGAATATTTGAATAGTTCGAACTTATAGAGTTAATCGAATTTAAGGCAGGCCAATACGATGAAACGCCTCTGTTTTTTGGGGTAATAATCGGAGACGAAATAAACTCATTCCTGTAGGTAAAAGAACCCCTTACATTAAGCGAATTCCTAATATTGTGATATCATAGGAAGTCAGTCGTATGGAATGACTTAAACATAAAGAAGCGGCAACGTCTATGACAGGATATAAATCAGCGATTTACGTTTCGGCGATGTGTCTCATCCACTCTGAAAACATGCAACTCTCGGTGATATCGGTATTTATTTGCTATCCAGCTTACATTGATTTGCGTATGCAATAACGCCATTCACACATACGCAAATTATAAATATGAAGCATTAATGAGAAAAGATATCCCAGTAGCACTTTCTTTTATTATTATGAATGGTTTCTCTTGGACGCTATCAAACTCGTTGGAAAGGAAGAGCGCGTTTCCTCATTTCTGCTGGAGGTGAGCATAGAACAGAGAATGGACATGATCGGGAAAAGAACTGGGTCACATCTTACTCTCGATTAAACTCTCTCTTTAAAATGTAATTAAAATTAAGGTGTGCTAAAATAACTCTGTTTCTTATATGTTTCTTCCCCATTAGCAAACAACGTCCATATTCTGCAGCAGAAATCGATAATTGACTGTTAGCTATTTAAATTGCTTGTGTATTATTGACAGAGGTCGAATATCAATACTAATATTAAGAGCCTTGAGTTCGATACAACTACAGACGTTTCGGTGTGTCAAGGCGCGAAGCATTCACCTTCAGATGAGAAATGTGTAAAATAATTTCTGGGAAAGGCAATACCGACAAATTGGTAAAATGTAGAAGTTTTTCCTGTACTTAGTTCAAGGCGTACCCAATCCGCCTTTTTTAATAACGGAATAAACTACTTCATGCGTGATACACAGATATTAGGAATGTAAGTTTGTGTATAACAAGACCTGCCCAAGGCATTACATAATATGGATGAAAACAAGAATATATGAATCAAAGCATTTTCAACAGCAATCAAAAGTTTTCAGCAGATTCTGTTCCTTGGTGGCGGAAGTATTATTCTTAAGCCCTGTCATTCATCTCAGAGTATTTCAAAAGCGCTATTCATTTTGTAGCCTAAGGTATCTTCTTGCCACAAAATATTTATACACATACATATATCATTACTTACATACGTATGTACGTACATTCGTAAATTTTCACATACATACATACATATATATATATATATATATATATATATATATATACATAC
>NC_043018.1:17162042-17164542 GCF_006345805.1 Octopus sinensis | reverse complement strand
TATTCATTGCTGTTTTTGATTTATTTCTCAACTGCATCCTCATTGCACTCTTTCGAAACTACTATTACTACTACTACTCCTATTTTTTCTGCCCCCTGTCTCTTTCCCTACACTCTTATCTCGTTTACATTATATAGTTTCTATTTTTTTCCTTATAAAATTTGCTCCATTGTCTCTCTGGGCTATTTTAGGTCGCTGTCGCACACTTTTCTCATATTTGATTCCTTGCTTCTTCTTCTTTCATCTTGGTTCATGTTTGTGATTTTGTAAAGTGTTTGCATTTTGTCTTTGTTATTTGTGTTGTTTATTAGGTTCAAATATTTAATCTTCTTCCTCCTTACTAATTAAATTTGCTTTCTTTTTATTGAAATAGATTTCTTCTCGCATAAACAGCAAGAAGAACGGCGACTAATATGACAAGACGCCACAAAACAACAACATGATCAGCAACAACAATGATAACAAAACAATAAACAATATCACTAAGAACAAAAACAGTAACAAAACAAAAACAAATACTAGCGGAGAAAATAAAATGAATAAACTATTTAACTCTTTCATTTGATAGATTGAATATGACGAGAGTTAGAGAGTTCATTTCGTAAGAGCTATGTTGCTGACAAAACAATGATCTCGACTTATTAGAGATACCTAATCATGTCAAAGCACTCCGAGGTTAATTAAGCAAGATTCTTTGTTCTCCATTTTGTTTGCGAAACAAATGAATTTTCTTCGGCGCTTCTTTTTCTTCCGGCAAGTGTATGTGATTTAGAAATTTGCTTCGCATCCAGGTGATTCTAGTTGAAAGACCTCAGAGACTGTACATCGGTTTGCGGTGTCTGATATAGACCATGTCATTGCACTTAAGAAGTTTCCCCCAAAGAGGTACAAGTCCGGGCGAAGGTGGTTTAAGGAAGACCAGCAGTCGCACATGCATACCAGCCTCTCCTCTCCACGCCACCGATATTGTCCAAAGGAAGGCAAAAGCTGGTACAGCTCGGCAGCAGTGGCGTCGCAGCTTATTTCTACAGCTGAGTCACCTGGACCATCGTGAAATAAAGTGTCTTGCTCAAGGACTCAACACACAGTTCTGTCCAAGAATCGAACTCACTACCTCACAACTGTGAGAACGACGCTCTAATTCCTGAGCCATGCGCCCCCTTACACGTCTGATATATCTAATCGGGTAAATAGGTTTAAACGTTATATTGAGAGGGGGTTCGGGGAAAATACTTCTGCAATCTGAATTAATCAGGTAGAAACACTATGGACAGTGAAACGATTGCCTCATATAATCCCAATTTATGTATGTATGTATGTTTGTAATATATCTGTGTCTGGCCACTAGTGGTGGCGTCACACACCATACTAATAATATCTGTCAGGCATGTGGAAGAGAGTGTAATTCGGCAGGAGGAACTAAACGATATGCAAAAGTACATGAAGCCCAGTTACTAATACAGCCGGCTATTGCTGGTAAAGGTTTTAGTTGCCAATTCCGTACAAGACATTGTAGATTTTTCGCTGGGCTAAAATATCACATTCGATCACAGCACCAATAAAAGTTAAGCTTCGTGCAATGGCCATACTCGATAACGAGGGGGCAGCCATCATGTTTGTAATATATTTGTGTATATCTGTGCATGTGTGCGTGAATGTGTGACTGTGCGCATTCACAGATGCGTGCACAACACCCGCACACCAAGAAGGGTAAAATAGACTCATTAAAAGAACGAAGGCAGGAATAAAATATGCAAACAAACAAGAACTTCACTTGCTAGCTGACTTGCTTTCCTGCATGTTCTTGCTCATTTTGGTAATATTTCAGTTTGCCCATAGAATTTATTATCTATATCGCAGCAACAAAAAGTACCGCGATTTTATGAAGAGTGACCTTATATCCCTGCGTTGACGCTTATTGTCCCTCGGACATCAAGTATAAGCATTGTTATTACAGACGGGGTCCTTATTATAATATTTGTTGCATGAGTAATTTATTGTGGCTAACTGATGTTTTGCTAAAATTTCTGGGACAGACAAAATATCAGAATACGGAAGACGCAAAGCTAACGCCGAAAAATCAGAGAGTTAAAGAAAAAGTTTAAGAATTAGTGCAATTATTAAGAATTGGTGGAATGAAAGAAGGCAGACATCATGGTAGAAAGATCGATGAGTGTAGAATTAGAATGAAAAGAATAAATAAACATAAAATAGATATTCAAAGACAAGAGTAAACAAAATTGTATAAACCTATTTAAAACAGGATGAATATATAGACCAGTATATAAGGAGGTATATCTGTAACGATTTCATAAAAGACAAGGAGCATATCTAAAAGAGAAACAGGTTCTTTTAAATATTGTTCCAACTGTAATTTCCGATATTTACAAAAGAAGCTAAAAGATTTAAGACAAACACTAAAATGGCGGCAGCTGTGTTTGCAGGGCGATAAGGATGGCTTGTGATGAGAGCTGAATAAACATATATCGGTGTGGTGTAC
>NC_043018.1:17139542-17154542 GCF_006345805.1 Octopus sinensis | reverse complement strand
TTGAAGTTGTAAGACATACAAGTATGAATGATAGAGACCGCTTCATAACTCTCAAATACAAACCAAAATAAAAAACAAATCCAAATTGGCAACTATGTAACAAATGAAATAATACGAGAATAAAAACCTGATTTTACTGAGTTAAATGAAATTATTTACGCTTCTGCTAGGGCAATTGAAAACCAGCTGTATGGAGAAGTAAAATTGAAAAGAGATTGAATTTATGAGAGGGGAAATATCAATATTAAATGAACTAATATGTGGAAATGATGTAAGATCCAGAACAGGAAGAAAGATGAAGAGAAAATTGGATCCTCACCAAGAGAAGAACTGATATCAATAAAAGAAACGCTGAAACAAAAAGTCCAAGCAAAAGCCCAAAGAATACGAAGATTGAGAAGAGAACAAGTTTTACAAGCAAAATAAGCTGTTCACATCCAATGCCAAAAATTCTACAGAGAATTCTATAGGGAAGGAGAAAGTAACCGTTAAAGACCCCCTCCCATGAAGAAGTTCAAAACTTTTGGTAAAGGATTTGGAGTGACAAGAAGACGTACAACATAAATGCAGACTGGATTATACAAACTGAAGGATCCTACCAAAATTTACAACAGCAAGCATGGAAGACATCACAATAGCAGACCTAAGAAGGCACTCACGAAGGCCCATAATTGGAAATCCCCCGGTAAAGATAGGGTGCCGAATTTCTGGCTCGCATCGCTCCCGTGCGCACACGGTAAGCTAGTTCAGCTGCTCAATGGAATTTGAGAGACCCAAAGAAAACACTGAATGGTTAGCAAGTGGCATTACTTACCTACTCCCAAAGAATAACGAAACCAACCTTCCAAAAAACTATCGGCCTATAACCTGTCTATCCACCACGTATAAAATCCTAACATCTATCCTGGCGGAGAAAACATATGCATTCATGGAGAAGAACGATATTTTCCCCATTGAACAAAAAGGTGCCGCCGAGGCTCTTACGGATGCAAAGATCAACTGCTAATCAATCGTATGATCCTTGAGAACTGTCACAACAAGCGCAGAAATCTCAGCACCGCATGGATGACTATAAAAAGCCTTCGACAGTATACCGCATCCATGGATCTTGAGATCGCTGGACATCTTCAAAATTTCCCCTGTGATTTCAAACTTCCTGAAGCACAATATGTCGTTGTGGAATACGAATCTCCAATTATACCACTCTAATGGAGTACTTGCCTCAGAAAATATAAACATCAACTGTGGAATTTTTCAAGGTGACTCACTTTCACCTTTAATATTCTGCATAGCCCTAATACCCCTTACAAGTGAATTAAACAGAACAAGATATGGGTATAAAATTGCCAATAAAAATAAGCCATCTATTTATATGGATGACTTGAAACTTTATGGTAAAGACAATAATGAACTTGAAGGCCTATTGCGCACCGTGAAATCATTCAGCGATGACATCGGGATGGAGTTTGGACTTGAGCAGTGTGCCAAGGCCACTTTCCAGAAAGGGAAAGTGAAGACCACAAATTCAGTCGTGTTAGATGTTGACACAGTCATAAGAGAGCTTGAGCAAGAACAAACATACAAATATTTAGGGATAAATGAAGGCTCTGGTATTCAGCATGCAAGCATGAAAGAGAAAATCAGAAGGAATGTTATAGGAGAGTTCGTGCAGTCCTGAAATCTGAACTAAATGCACGTAACAAGGTGTTAGCTATAAATTCCCTAGCAGTTCCAGTTGTTACTTATAGCTACAATGTGTTGAACTGGAATATGAGTGAAGTAAAGAATATAGATAGAAAAATACGCAAGCTGCTGAGTTGTAATAGGATGCACCACCCAAAGCAGACGTAGATCGCCTTTACCTTCCCAGAGCCCAAGGAGGTCGAGGCCTGATCCAATTTGAACTAGCTTACAAAACAACCCAATTGGACTGGCCAAATATCTCGAAATATCGAATGACTGGATGCTAAAGCTCGTGGAAAATCACGAGAGACGAAAGAAGCTTCATTCTATCATCAAGGAAAGCAAAAAATTTGCTATTGATCTCGTGCAGGATACCCAAACTGAACAACCCGAGGGAAGTACGGCAACTATTGTTGCAAAGAAGGTGAAAATGATGGCAATGAAAAAAGCGCACGAGCAATTGGCTGATAGGTGGGAGGAGAAACCTCTGCACGGCAAATATGTGACCCGCAGCAAACAAGCTGATGTTGCCAGAAGCAACCCATCAGTGGCTGCGGAGCTCAGGGCTAAAAGCAGAGAGCGAAGGTTTCATCCTGGCTGCTCAAGACCAAAGCCTATTAACCCGGAACTACCAGGCCAATGTGTGAAAAATGGAGCAGACCCAAAATGCCGATTCTGCAACGACATGATTGAAACAGTGGACCACCTAATCTCTGGATGTAAAGTCTTAGCACCAGTGGAGTATAAATTAAGACATGACAGAGTTGGCCAATATCTCCACTGGCTAATAAGTCGGCATTACAATATCAAAACTGCCGACAGTGGTATAATCACCACCCTGAGGCTGTAACTGAAGGAGAAAATGTAACCATTCTGTGGGACTTTCCAGTACATACAGACCGAACCATCAAGGCCAATAACCAGATATTGTTGGAAAGACCAAAACAATAAATTTGCTTATTGATCGACATGAGCATCCCCTGTGATCATAATATCTCAGCGAAAGAGTTTGACAAGCTCAGAAAATATAAACCTACTCATTGAAATTGAGAAAATGTGGCATCTCAAGGCGGTTACAATACCAGTGATCGTAGGATCACTAGGAATGATCAAGAGGAACCGAAAATTATATGAGAATGATCCCTGGCTTACCATCCTGCAAGAAGTGCAAAAGATTGTCTTAACTGGTACATCACACGTATTGAGAAGAGCATTGTCGATGTGAGAACTGTTGCTGCTCATGCATTTTAATTTAACTTTAAAAAAAAAAAAAAAAATGAACGAACTACTGAGTTTGGTTTAATGGCCTACCAATATACACTATGAGTTTCTTTGCCCTAGGAGTCGGGAAGACACTCAGCAAGAAATGGAAGAAAATTTGAAAGAAGAAAAAAAAAGTAATAATAATAATAATAATAATAATGATAATAATAATAATAATAATAATAATAATAATAATAATAATAATAATAATAATAATAATATAATAAGAAGAAGAAGAAGAAGAAGAAGAAGAAGAAGAAGAAGAAGAAGATGATGATGAAAAAGAGTCCTTTCTACTATAGGCAAAAAGCCCGAAATTTGTGGGTAAGGGACTAGTTTACTAGATCGACCTGAATGTTTTACTGGTACTTAATTTATCGACCACGGAACGCAAAGCGGGCGAAATGCCGCCAAGCATATTGCCCGGCGTGCTAATGACTCTGCCAGCCCGCCGCATTCACTGATAATAATAATAATAATAACATTAATGTGTGTATATTATATACATATATATATATATATATATATATATCGGTTCCATTCTAGCAAAAACTGTCTGATGAACGGCAACGAGAAACTGAGAGTAACAGATTTTGTTGAATTTTCTGCTGCTTTAAATAAAGCATATTTCTCTACCACTGGTATTTGAGTACTCTTTTTTTCCACCTTGTTTCACATTTATGTGTTTACTCCGGTATATATATGTGTATATATATAATTTATTTATACATTTATATATAAACACAGGCACACATGCATACATACTGAGACACACAGACCACTTTGTTAGAGGCCGTCTAACGCTCGGCCAGGAAGAAAAGTGAATGGTATCATCAGACGTGTTCTGTTTGCACAAACGTCTCTAATTCCAAGAAACATGTCTGTTGTGTTCGATTCACTCACCTGACATATCATACATGCACACATACACACATGCTTGCATGCACGCATACATACATACATACATATATGCATACATACGTACACGCATATATACATACGTACGTATAATGCCAAGTGTACTCTCACATGTGTATGTATGTATGTGTGTTTTTTTCCTGCCAACGTGTTTGTTTCTTTATGTGCGTGTGTGTGTGTGTGTCGGTGCGTCTTAGTATGCGTGTGTGTGTGCGTGTGTCTGAGCGTGTCTGACAACAGTGTCAATGGACGTTTAACGAGGTAAAAATAAGCCAATGACTTTATTGCTTCCCACCTGAGTATTACTAACATCATTAACATCGACGAAGCCGGCGACATCATCATCATCATCATCATCAAAGCAGTTCTTGTTTGGTGTTGGTGTTTATATTGTTTCTTTCGGCGTTCATTGAATTCTTGATGCGTTCCTTTCGTTCTCATCCTAAAATGTGATTCCATATCAAAGAATGTTAATGTCTCCATTTCCATACATGATAGTTCTGTATATGTATGCGTGTAATATATTAATATATATGAATATATACATACATATATATATATATATATTATATATATATATATTATATATATAGGAAAAAACAACAAGAATGGATTAAAATATCGGTACTATATATATATATGTATATACACATATATATATATGTATGTATATATATATATATATATATATATATATATATATTCAATATATATATATATGTATATATATCATGTGTATATATATATATATATATATTATATATCTAAGTATCATTGTAGAAATGCTTATGCGCCCAGGTGGTTGGGTCTTTGTGTTGATTTTTAAATGTCAATTATTTTCAGAATAAACCGATACGTTGTCTCGTTATATATGTAATTGTGTCGGTGTGTAAAAACCCAAACATACGCATACACACACACATCAACATACTCCTAAAAAAGCAAAAGTGTGTATATATATATATGGATGTACACCATAGTAAAACATTCACACACACATACATATATGTACATATATATATATATAATATGTGTGTGTGTGTGTGTGTGTGTGTGTTGCTATATATCTGTATTTGCATGAATGTGTTTTCAAGTGTGCGCCAGATAAGTATTTTATGGAAATTCTGTAAATCCCAGTCTTATACAGCTGCACACAGTTTTAATAATTGCTTTCTCCGTAATCTTGGCTCAGGGAAGAATTCATAAATTGTGTTACACTTTCTCACCACTTCTATTGTCGCTCACATTTCGTATGTTTGTGTGCTTTTATATGAAATTATATATGCAAATCTCACAGCGTGTAACACACAGTGGCTCAGAAATAGTTATATATTTATATGTATAATAAATTTTTATCGGTTCCTCAAACACAAACAGAAATATTCAACACGTTCTAGAGAGTGATTGTATTTATTATAATGTTGTAGGATTAACATAAACAGAACATAACTCGGCTGAATGGCTGTTTTATTTTACAGATCTTTATGCATGACAACGAGTTTTAAACATTTCGTTGGCATACCCGAGATAAAATGGTCGTAAAGGAAAACATTCGACAACAACCTCACGCACTCCATTTCGCGTATGTATATACGTTCAGTTGCTATAGCCCAAAGATATGTGAATATGTGAGTGTATATGTGTATGTATGTATGTATGTGTGTATATATGTATGTATGTATTTGCGTATATATGTACGTATGTATTTATGTGAAGGCACATTTGTCTATACTTGTGTGTGTGTGAGTGTGTATTAATTTGTATACAATTGCAATAAAGAAATAAGATGGTAATTCGAAGATCGATCGTGATAGGCATAATGTTGATACCAATTACATAGGACCACATACTACCAAGCCATATGCTACGTCATCAGTAGAAAATTGTGGTTTAATCGGTAGAGTTAACAAGAACATACTTGTCCTTGTACCTTATTTTTCAAACCGTTGCAAATCATAATACGTCTTATTTCAGTGTATCAAAATACAAGCCCATTCGTAAAACTCTTGGAATGAGATCATACCTGTGCGGTTTGGTTGTATTACCTGTATTGAAGGGGAGCTAAAAGGATAAATCCCCCTCACCTGCAATATAATGCAGAATTCTTTAACTTTATAAATTCTTTAACTTTATAAAGTAAACGTTACTCTAAGTTGCCCTTAGTCTATCTTATGCTACAATATGTTGTATTTGATTTGGCAGAGTAGTCGGCGCATCGAACAAATTAAATTACAATGTATGGTCCTGGTCTTTATGCTCTCAAGTGTAGAGCAGATGAACACATTAGTGTAATTATGCCTAAAATCTCCAAGATTTTAAGGAGATAGACAAAGACACGTTGCACCTACAGCAGTTCGTTAGGGTTATGCTTTTGTAGGTGCAACATGTCCTTTGTCTATCTCCTTAACTTGGAGATTTTAGGTATAATTACACTAATGTGTCCATCTGTTCTAATTTAATTAAATTATATGTCTTTGTGCAGCCGAAGATTGCTCTACATTTTAAATTGATGTAATGATTGCATTGTTCAATTAAATGGAGTTGCATGAAACGATCGTACTGCATTACCTCTGGATATCCTTGTTGCATATTTTGATTTATATATATATATGTGTGTGTGTGTGTGTTTGTGTGCGTGCGTGCGCATGTGTGTGTTATTCTTTCTTGTCTCCTGTTTCTTTATTCAGGTTCTTGCCCCCCTAATTTTGTTTAGTTTTTCTCCCTAGAATTTCTCCACTCACTTTTTGTTGACTTTTCCCCCTCTCAATGCATTCATTCCTCATCTTCTCATTCATTTTCTTTCTTATCTATTCATCACTCAAATCTCTCTTAATCACATATCTATTTACCAGTCTCAGTGTGTGTGTGTGGGGGGGGTGGATGCATGTGCGTCTTTATGTGTATTTCTAAAATATTATATATTACGCCGATTTTCAATTTCTATATTAGCTTAAATGTTTGACCTGAGCATTCTTGGACATTCACACTAAAACCGCTGAATTGCTTGAAATTTCGGGAGACACAGAGGCTAAAATCGTTTCGGTATTACAAAACGGGGGCACAAAGCCAGCTCTGGCAAGCATAATTCCAGACAAAGCGCAAAGCATGCATAGAGGAACCAGAAAATGGAGGTGCGTTTTGACAGTATTAACCCTATGGATTATCTGAGTATTTTAGGCGATCAGATCCATCCTATGATAGAAACATGTTTCCATGGTTGCAGTCCAGTTTTCCAAGACGATAACGCATCGATCTCACACGTTGAATGTTATTGAAAACTGTTACGAAGGGTGCAAAAGGTGACGTTAGACTACCTGCATTGGATACTATCAATTACCAAATGTCGCTATGATCGCCAATTTAATGTGCTTTTTCAAACAGGTACTGGTGGGGGGGGGGTTGCTTCCTTTTATTCCATCTCGTCTTTCTCAGAGAAAGACAAGATCGAATAGTTAGGACGAAACCATACAGAATAGTAAGCAATGAAGAGCTCATGGAATGTGCGGCGAAAGAACTCTCTGACAAATGTACTGATGATGATAATGATGATGATAAGATAATGACAATCATAACGATAATAATAAGATCAGCTACAAAGCGTGTGTTTATTGGCAAAATGACCATCCCATTTATAGGTAACAATATTTGTTTCAATGAATGTTTTCACATCAGGAGCTTGCAAACCATGTTTACACAAACACACACACACACACACACACACATGCACGCCATGAGTCTGCTCTTCATATTTTTGTTTCGATGCTTCGTGTTCGAATTCTTGACCATCTGTCTTCACAATCTCGTCTCGAGATTCTGAACGATACATTTTTTAGTGAAATTGGATAAAGGGAAACTGTACAGAAATCTGTCTGATGCCATATATCCAAAATCGTTAAGGCCCCGCCAAACGCTGAGTCTTCTTTGGTATTAAATAAAAACGTGTCAGTGGAAAACCGAAGCGGTTATACGCTAAAGGCGGCGAGCTGGCAGAAACGTTAGCACACCAGGTGAAATGCTTTGCGGTATTTCGTCTGCCGTTACGTTCTGAGTTCAAATTCCGCCGAGGTCGACTTTGCTTTTCATCCTTTCGGGGTCGATAAAATAAAGTACCAGTTACGCACTGGGGTCGACGTAATCGACTTAATACCTATGTCTGTCCTTGTTTGTCCCCTCTATGTTTAGCCCCTTGTGGGTAATAAAGAAATAGGTTATACGCTCATTCACGGTAAAGCATTTCCTTTGATAAAACGAGTAAATACTCCTCGTCGAAACCGACGGTGTTCCATTGCTTTATAGACCTAAAACTCTCTCTTTTACTTTCATGCCATTAGTCTTGTTATGTTTAATGTTGTTTTGGAGTTGTGGAGCATTTTGGGATTTTGCTTTTATTTCTCTTAACTCTTTCATAAGTTTTACTTGATTTTGTTTGAATATCTTGTTTTGTTTGTTAACTACGATTTTTTTGTGTGATATTTTAGTTATATCCTTCCTTATGTGATATAATAGTTAATATATTAATAGTTGTTTACTGTCTACTTAATGGGCTGTTTTTGTTGTAAATACCCCGAAAGTATAAAGGCAAGCATATAATCACTAACAGAGAATTCGCTGATAAGCCTATGGATTTTTCACTTTAGGCACTTTAAACCGGCAAATATTCAGATGCTTTTCTGATTAATTTCTTCAACTAAACAAACATGCTCTGTACAGTTCTCTGGGTTTGCTTTGTTTGCTGAGGATTTTCTTGTTTTTTTTTTTTATTATGTTGGGGGTGACGTCGCTGCTTTTTATATTTTTTTTTTATTTCTGGATGAAAGGATCAAATACTGTTTAGATGTTCAGAACCAATCAATCAATTCCTTAGAGCCAAAGAAGAGGCGAAATGAATTTTATGGCAATAATAGAAGAAGAAGAAGAAGAAGAAGAAGAAGAAGAAGAAGAAGAAGAAGAAAGGGGGTGGGGAGGGGGAGGAGGAGAAGAAGAAGAAGGAGAAGAAGATTAAGAAGAAGAAAGGGGAGGGGGAGGGGGAGGAGGAGAGAAGAAGAAGAAGGAGAAGAAGGAGGAGAAGAAGAAGAAGAAGAAGAAGAAGAAGAAGAAAAAGAAGAAGAAGAAGGAGAAGGAAAAAAGAAGAAAAAGAAGGGGAAGAAGAAGAAGAAGAAGAAGAAGAAGAAGAAGAAGAAAAAGAAGAAAAGAAGAAGAGCAAGAACAACGGCAACAAACAACAACAACACAACGACTGCAGGAAAAACGGAAAAAATGTAAAATATAAGAGCAGTAACTGATTGAAAATACTGATGGAAAAAATCTTTCAGGAAGAAGCAAAGGAAATAGTGAAGGAACATAGGAAAAGGCTGAGAGAAAGAAAGTCCGTTACGGAGAGGAAGTCTATACATCCACTATCTAAATCACGAAATATAATATAAACAATTTATATACATAAATGCAACTGAAAAGTGATGGAGGCGATAATGTCAAACCATTTTCTTGCTTGCGGAAGATTTTATGACTGTTAAAGAAAAAAGACGAGTATTCTGATCGAGTGGGGTGGGGGTGTAGCTAACATGAACAATTTGGTATGGTAAGAACATAGCAGCCAAATGTTTCGCAAATGAGTCCAGTCTCTTTAAAGAAGGAAGTCTGGATACCTAATGAGTCTGGATACCTACGGACATCTCTTAAAGGAAAAGGAATGGACAGTTATGATGGATCAAATGATCGTAGTTATGAATGTCAATTTTGAAACGTTTTCCTCAAAATTTTTGAAAAATTTTCATCAAAGTTTTTGAAAGGTTTTTTGAAAATTTCATATCATATCCAACTACCTTTCAATGTTTGAAAAATATGTGTACAAATGAAAATGGAGTGTTCAGGGTAAAGATTTAGAAATCAGAAAGTTACATAAAATACGTTAACTAAATCATCCTGTTTTGCAGCAACTGGTTTCGGTTATTTTTCGGTTATTTCAGTTCCAAGCACTACATTAGCAACTTTGTGCACGAGGCAACCGTCTCATTTCTTCTGACAGATGAAATGGCCTAGCATACCGTTACACAAGGAATAACCCCAAACACACACATACACACACGTCCACATCCACACACACAGATGTAGGAGAGGCAGTGTGGTAAGTAGCTTGGTTACCAACCACATGGGTCCGGGATCATCCCACTGCGTGGCACCTTGGGCAAGTGTCTTCTACCATAAGCCTCGGGTCGACCAAATCCATGAGTGGATTTGGTAGACGGAAACTGAAAGAATCCCTTCATATATATGTATATATGTGTGTATATATATGTTTGTGTGTCTGTGTTTGTCCCCCTAACATCGCTTGACAACCGATGCTGGTATGTTTACGTGCCCATAACTTAGCGGTTCGGCAAAAGAGAGCAATAGAAGAAGTATTAGGCTTACAAAGACTAAGTTTTGGGGTCGACTTGCTGGACTAAAGGCGGTTCTCCAGCATGGCCACAGTCAAATGACTGAAACAAGTAAAAGAGTAAAAGAGAGTAAAGGGAGTATATATAGAACATGAAGATTTTTCGTCAATGACATTTATATATTATTGCTTACAAAAACCCTGTATAGGCATTTCCGAACAGATTTTGTAAGCTTTTATTTCTCCATGTTTTAACACCATATATTATCAAGCACTCAAATGTGACCCTGAAGAATTCAGGTTTCACACTTTGTTCAGAATTTGATGATCATGTGATTTTGTCAAAAACTCCTCCAGTGATATCGAGTTCTATTATCTTTTGGGGATTTTTGTTATCTATAAAATATAGGGATACATTTATTCAGTTATCCCCTTCTGAGAGAAAGATGTATTTTCACGCCTGAAAAAGGAAGGTGAATTCAATTTTTCTGTTGTCAAAATATCTGCCTGTTTCGAGCGGATAACATTTCTACTTTTACTTACAGTAATGTACAAACTCCGAGTTGAACTCATTATAATTATCATCTCCGTAGTGCAAACCTCTTATGTGAGGTAATTGCTTCAGAAGAAATGTAAGAGAAAGCTGAACGAAACGCTACAACAAAACAACTTTTAAAATTACATTTCTGTTTGGAAACAAGGACGAATATTTCACGAAATCTTATTTCAAGTTGCTATTGTGTTTATTTGTCTTACTTAAGCATTTCAATTACCAACTATATTAAGTGCCTTTAGAAAGGCGTAAGATTAATATTTGCGCGCGCCCGCGTGTATGTATGTGCGCGTGAGTATATTTATGTATATGTCTTCGCATGAATGCATATATGTGCAAAATTCCAGATGCATGCACTTTTAAATGTATTAATGTGGAACCATTCCTTTTACAAGCAATGCACCTCAGGTTCATAATTCAGGCGTCCGTGGTTTTAATATATGAAATGAAACAATTGTTCTCTGCATATACTCAAAATGCTAGAAGTTCATTCGAGACTTTTCCATGTCAATAATTGCGCTCAACAAGAGAGACACATAATCACATTTTCACTGATAATAACATAAAGAAATGAACAATAGATCAGTGTAGAAGAGAAATTCAATGTCCTCCGTGTAAATTACGCAACAGCAAAATCTACGATACTCGGTTGAAATATATACTTTTGCTACGTATTGCTGTCATTAGAAATGTCGGTTTATTACGCATGATGTGATCATGTATAAACACATACACACACACACACATATCCTCTCCCTATTGCAATGATATATATATATATATATATATATATATATATATGTACATACATACATACACAGCACACACACTCACGCAAGCAACAACATGTATATACTTAAGTATATATGGATATATATATATATATACTCTCTCTTTTACTCTTTTACTTGTTTCAGTCATTTGACTGCGGCCATGCTGGAGCACCGCCTTTAGTCGAGCAAATCGACCCCGGGACTTATTCTTTGTAAGCCCAGTACTTATTCTATCGGTCTCTTTTGCCGAACCGCTAAGTGACGGGGACGTAAACACACCAGCATCGGTTGTCAAGCAATGCTAGGGGGACAAACACAGACACAAACATATACACACACACTTATATATATATATATACATATATACGACAGGCTTCTTTCAGTTTCCGTCTACCAAATCCACTCATAAGGCATTGGTCGACCCGGGGCTATAGCAGAAGACAATTGCCCAAGATGCCACGCAGTGGGACTGAACCCGGAACCATGTGGTTAGTTATATATATGTACGCGACTGTGATTTACTTGTAAGGTGGCAGCGTGTTTTGCTATAGATGAATAAATAATTCAGTATTTCACTGTATTCTGCATTTCTTGGTCTCCATTGAAATAAAAGTAGAAAAGAAAGAAAACGTGATTAAGAAACACACGTAATCTCTCTATTTCCGGTTTAGCAAACATCCTCATAAATCACTTTTGATCCATAAACCCAATGGAAAAATTAACATTCGTATTGTTTACTTTGAGAAAATATTTTCAAAATACTAAGTTTAGCTTCAAGAAACATTGAAAATATTTTGGTGAATAATGGATGGAAAGTCAATAAAACAGATTTTCCATTTTTATTTTAAAATATGAAAACCACAGAAAGAAAACAGAAGGAAATCGAAGCTCTATCAGAATTATTTTAAAAGGAATAAGTTTAAATATTTAATATATGTTGCAAACATCAACTAAGGTATAATTGATCAAAATTCAACTCACTGTTGTATATGTAATTATAATACAGTAGATTGACTTTAAACATAACACGATCATATTCCAAAAGGAAAATTTCCTTTTACCCGAAGCCAATTATTTAAAGGGTGCCGTGAATTTAGTTGAATCCGCCGTGCAGATTCCTGCCCGTCCCTATATTATATATTACAGGTATTTCTATCCTAGGTACCAAAATCATATTTCAGTACCACAGGATACAGTTATCTTAATTTTTTTTTCTCGACGATGTTATGTAAACCAAAAGAGTAAATTTGCGTTTGTGCTGTACCTTATCTTTGGTACATTCTGAGTTTGGTGTTGAATTGTCAGAATAATTAGTGTCACGGACGATAAACACTGCGGTGCATAATTTCAGATTTACATTCCATATATACGGGGACGGGATATTGTACATGTATCAAACATTGGCGTTGATTCTTCCCTCACCTCACTTATTATTTGTATCTCTCTCGTGCTCTCTATATCCCTCTGTCTGTCTGGCTGTTTGTATTATTATCTGTTATTTCATCTATTCATCTATGTATCTAACGATATTATGGTATGCATTATATATATATATATATATATATAATATATATATATATATATATATATATATATATATATATATTTCTATCTATAAAAGCCCTTGGACGAAAATTGTATGCACATTTTGCTTTGATATTTAATGGCGGCCAAACAGAGGCTAGGATCGAGGTTAAAATTGGTAGGGATACTAAATGCGTGGTGAGGATGAGACCCGCGATGGTTAAAATTCGCAAGCTATAAAGATGTGGTTGCTACGGCAAAAGATTGATTTTTTTATCTCCCTATAACAATGTTTGACAGCTTCGTCTCTCTGTAACTCTTTCTCACACCACCTACCTCACTTTACGTCTCTCTTCATCTACAGAGAGAAAGCGTTGACAGCCGCAAAAGCTTAGATATTCTGGCCACACGTCTTTTAGAACGGTGAATTATTATCGCCCACCACCATCGCACAATCATATTATTAATCAGGTATATTGTGTTAATTTATATATATATATATAATTATATATAATGTATATACATATATATATACATATATAATTATATACAATGTATATACATACATATATATATATACATATAATGTGTTATATTTATATTTATATGTGTGTGAGTGTAGACATCTATATTAATGCGTATATAGTACACAATTTAATGCGTATGTATGTATGCATAGCGGTTTGGCGTTCTTTGAAAGCTAAACAATGCAAATGTGCATTCTGATCAGGGATGTGTAACAAACTCTGACAGACGGATCGGTCACGGGATTATGCGATATACATCATATATAATAGATATATATATATATATATATATATATATATATACTTATAATATATATATATATATATATATATATATATATATATATATAATATAATACATATATAACGGGAAGCTTTATGTAAATAGACAAAAGACGAAGACAGGTGGAATACAAAAAACATTGTATTAGTATGGCGCTCAGGAATATAAATAAAACAAGTCCTTTACGTTTCGAGCCTACGCTCTTCAACAGAAAGATACACAGAAAAGAAACACGGAGAGAAACAAGGAGAGAAAAAAAATGCGTGCAGAAGCTAGCGAATCAACAAGGCGTACTATTATGCAAAAATGTAATTCTGAAACATTGATTTTCAGAAAACGTAAGCATATTTTTACCATTCCATAGTAAAACCCTTGTACTAAACTTTGACAATTTGGTTTTCATATCTTGGCATCTGAAGCAGCTGTAGGTAGGATAGATTGACCAAAAGAACTGACTACTGCAAGTAAAAATATATATTGAAATAAACGCTTTTGGCCAAATTTGGACATACGACAGTTTAACATAATATACAACGATATATATATATATATATTTATATGTGTGTGTGTGTGTATTCACATAGAGATGTATGTATGTGTGTGTATGCAATCATATAGATGTATATCAACATAGATGCAAACAGATAGATAAATAGTTAAATGTGTGCAATATATATCTGTGCATGTGGGCGTACGTGTGCTTGTGTGTGTTTGTGTGAGTGTGTGTGAGAGCATTGCAGTATAAATTATCATAAATATTATTAGTGAGTTACGAAATCATATCCATATGCCCAGGCATACATATGCATATACTGTATTTTATATGTACATTTATGAGTAGAATCTATATATGCATATGAATATATATATATACATACATACATATATACCACATATATATATATATAGATATATAGATATATATATATTATATATATATATAATATATATATATATATATACACGTATATGTATATATATGCGTATGGTTGTATGCACAATTCATGAAAATGAAATTGCAAAATGAAGAAATTGTCTTAAAGGGAAGAAGGAAAGAAAATGTAATATTTAAAAAAGAACTTAAATGTTCCCTGTTTTCC
>NC_043018.1:17115335-17137835 GCF_006345805.1 Octopus sinensis | reverse complement strand
AACGTCGATACGTCCATGTTTATTTCTGGATGTTTACACTATTATGACTTTGTCTTACATGGGTTTACACAGGATTGTACATAGGGATATATGGACTAAGGATATATGGACTACACGTTCGGAAAGTTGAACTGTGAAATTTTATGCTTCTTTCGTCTTCTCTTTCGTCCTTTTCTTCATCTCCTTATTCCCTTTCTCATTTCATCTCTGTCTTCGCTTCATTAATATACACCCTTCTCATTTCCCCCCATTCGTATCCGATTACGGAATATCCCATATGATATGATATCCCAGAAACAGCTGTAAGACTGAACTTTTTCAATAATAATAACGTATATCATTTGAGATGTTTGTCTTGCCTTAATATTTGTTGCCCTCTTTAAAAATTATATATATATATATATATATATATGTAAATGTAATATGTGACAGTTATTCGGTAGCCATGATAAAACTCCGAGTTTTATCTCATAGCATTTTTCTGATGGCCGGATAACTGGAGAGATGGCGGCGTGGATTTCCACCTCGGCATCCGAAACTCGAAGTTTCATCATGGCTACTGAATAATTGTCACGTATTACATTTACAGATAAATTCCTCTATTTACATAATATCGAGGTCTCTCTCATTCTTTTGTTGTCTTACCATTTTTATCAATATATATTCGTTTATATGTATAATTTTACCTTTACGGGCTATCTTTTACTGGAAAGCCCGTATTGCATTATTATTTACATTGAAACTTCTTCACTGTTCTCGTTCTGTTAACGTTTTGGCGTTCTGATGAGCGTATTGGTATAGATATGGCAACATTTGAAATGTTGTCTAGGTATAGGCAGCTGATGAAGACAAATCAAATCTACGTTGCCAAACGTATTTGAAGAGTCTGAAACCGGTCCTGCATTATCCGTTTCTAGGTTTTTCATTTTTCAGATGTTCTTCCGAGAGGTAAGACAAATTTTTTTCATGTTTGTTGCACACACACGTATTTGCAAGTATATACGCAGTGAAGCTATACAATAGCGTCGTATTTATTACGATCGCTATTTTCCAGTAAGTATCGGTACTTCGTTGTATCATTTATTTACTTTATATATATATATATATATATATATATATATAAAACATTATTGGTGAATTGAAGAAATGGAGCTGAACGCAGATTGAACAGAAATCGTTTTATTTCATTCTACACGTGTTTCGAAAGGCACAAATTACCAAATCCGATTGAATAATGGGACCATATTGTGTCTTTCTCTTCAGGAAGAAAAAAGGAAATCCGTTGGAAAAACAAAAACAGAACAGAGGCGGAGCAAAAAACAAATCGAACTGTGCTCCTAAGAGCCCATGGCGAAACTGTTATCAGTGTATGTTGAGAACCGGGGCTGAAGAATTCAACGGGTCAGGCATCGGTCAATCATGGGGAGGGTGTATAGATGTTCTTTGTGACCGAGAATAAAGTTCTGACTATTTAAAGAATATTGGATGTTGTTTTATAAGGGGCGAGAAAAAATCTACTTAGAGACGTGTGTGTGTGTATACTGTTCTATATAGTGTATGTTGGCGTAGGGGTAGAAAACATTTTTGTGTACGTGTGTGCGTTTGATCGTTCGGCTGTCAGTGGCTACTGCCGTGATAACCGTTGGGTGGCAGAAAAAAAAATTAAAAAAATTATATATATATATAATGTTTTATGTGTGTGTGTGTATGTTCATCTAAGCCTGCCTTGACAAGGAAACCCCCCGCTGTGAAAAAACCAAGCCCCGTTTGTCTTACAGGAGTAATTTCCCTTGCAGTGGTTAATCGTAGATATCTTAAAGGCTATTTCAGAATTTGTTACCAAGGGCTATGGGTGCCGGTATTATTTATAAACGCTATTTAAAGGCAGATAAGTGTAACGCCGCCAATGGGGGCATCGAAAAGCCGACTGTAGAGCCCGTTTATATTAGAAGAAATGAGGTAATATATATATATATATATATATATATATATATATATTACCTCATTTCTTCTAATATATACATACATATATGCATATACATACATATGAGAATGTGTGTTTGTGTTCATGTATATGTCCATATCCCTATATGAATATACATGCACACGCACAGAAATCAAAAAAGATAGCTCAACTGAATGAAGCATTTATCAAGGCAGGTGCTGCAAAATGTTTTACAAGAATGAATGTTACACACAAGCAGAAAAGTGACACCCGGGAACGAATTCACAGCACAGAGAACTAATATCAATAGCAATAGCCACTCCAATGTTAACAATAACAGCAACATCGCGTCTAGTGACACAAGTCTAAAAATAATAAGAAACAAGGAAACGTGCACAAATGCACTGTCACACACACATGGGCATGCATAGATAATTTCTGCTTTCTGCAAAACATAAAGAACTAAGACACCAATTAAAAAAAAGAGATATGTAGAATTCACACCTCACAAATATTAAAACATGCAATCATTTACATTTTAGTTCGAGAAATTAACACGGAATATGGATTGAATGCACGCTACTAATGAATATGTGTTACGTTGCTGATAAGCTATATCATTAAAATGATAGAAAGCTGAAAGGCAAATCAATTAAGAAACGAACTAATTGGTTATTTAAATAAATATATTATTAACTCTTTAATTGATTTTGATAGAAAAGAAACCGCTTCCTCATTGCTACGTTTGCAAAGTAAGTATGTGATATACGAGTTTTCAAATGGAGTTGACACTTCTGCTTCTATGCGTGTATGTACATACATACACACATAGACGCAGAAATGTATGAATGTGTATATATATATTATATATATATATATATATATATATATATAATATATATAATATATATACTTTATTGAAAGCAGCAGAAAATTCAACAAAACCTGTTACTCTGAGTTTCACGTTCCCGTTCGGGGACGGGAACGTGAAACCCAGAGTAACAGGTTTTGTTGAATTTTCCGCTGCTTTAAATAAAGCATATTACTCTACCACTGGTATTTGAGTACTCTCTTTATTCCACCTTGTTTCGCATTTATGTGTTTACTGCGGTATATATATATATATATATATATATATATATACACCTACACAGATACAAGACAAGGTATATAACTATATATATGCATACACACACATAAACTCACACAAACACGCATATGTATTTACAGGACATGATGGGTAAATTATTACCATTTTATATTTTTTTATTTCGTGCAAACACAATGTTTGTTTTTGATTTTATCGACTACATAGTATAGTAGAGTCAGTTGGGCACCCTGACGCACTTCACTCTGCCAGAAATTAGAAAAGGAGAGGTTGTACTGCTTGGCATTCGCGTCGGAAGCTCCAATACGAACATTTCAGAGCGTTTGGGTTTCAATCTGAGTACAGCGCAAGGTGAGAACACGTACCGAGAGTGATAAATATCAAATATCCAGTCAGCATCACGGTTTTGGGAGTGACCACTAACGATGGCGAAGTTATGCCTCCATGCATGCTCCCACACAGCCTCAAACTCAATAAGAAGGCCTACATCAAGGGATTGGAAGTTGTAGTGCTGACCTGGGTCGAGAGGGTGGCTGCTGGGAGAGCCTATGTCTGGGAACAGAACTCTGCATCATACCACACAAACCGGAGAACCCATTCATGGCTATCAGACAATTTCTGCGACCACATCACCCCTATCATCTGGCCAACTAACTCCCAACACTGCAACCTTCTTCCTTATTATGTGTGAGGCGCAGTTCAACAAGAGACCCCAAAACTCCAAATAACACTAAAGATCAAATGAGGGCAAGGATTAAGGTAGCATTCACCAACTTAAAGAAACAGACCGTCCAGAAGTGTTGCAGGAGATTCAGAAATCGTCTGGAGGCCGTGGTTGAAGTAAATGGGCGATGGTATGGAATACATTTTCTCTTTAGTATTTCAAGATACTTTAATGTAATTTTGATTAATATATTTGTTAAACTGAGATGTCGGTGTTATTTTCATTTTTGCACAATTTAGACGTATATATATATATATGTATATATATAAGTATATATTATATATATATATATAATATATATATATATATATATATATATATATATATATATATGTGTATGTTTGTATGTATGTATGTTTGTATGTATGTATGTATATATATATGTATGTATATATATATATATATGTGTATGTATATATATATGTATATATATATATATATATATATAATATATATATATATAATATATATATTATATATATATATATATATAATATATATATATATAATATATATATATATATATATAAGAAATTAAAAAAGGAAAATACACACACTTTCAAAATTTGAATATAATTTTAAATATATTGACCCGGTGGATAAGGGAGAAGCTGGACGGTTATCTTCGTGACTAACGAAGGGTTAAATTCTTTCTTTCACCATATCAGTTCCAGATTATTGAAAGAAATAAAGAATTGAACGAAACTAAAATTTGTCATAGAAATGCATAAAGATTAAGTCATTTTCTCATTTCACACCATTAATTAAAATAGTAAATAAAAAAATATTGATAATATCGATTTCCATTTAGAAGAACAGAGAAGATCCACTGCTAGAACTGACTTCCTCAGTTAATCAAGTCTTTTAATCAATAAGCAAGTTGAAATAGTAAACGGCAGATAAAGAGTGAGAGGGAAAAAAGAATGGCAAGCAATTGAGTAAGAGTGAGTCAAAGAGAGAGAAAATGAGAAAGAGTGCAAAGTGATTTATAACGGAGACAATATCATCTTTTATGGATATACATAACGCAGAGATATAGAGATATTTGATAATACAATTACTGAATTTCTTCAGTTAAGTACAGTTTTGAAAAGGAAATGCCAATAAAAATCTATATAGAAACGTGTTTATTATAGAAATATTCACGTTAGATTTGCGAACTAAATAATATTAATAATGTACACTTTGCACATAAAAGTTCAATAAAACAACATTGTATTAGAATTATTGTGGTTGTTAAATGGTTAACTGTAAATTTCAGTAGCGAAATATGACAAGTTCTCATATATTGATAGGATTACATAATTATAATACTCGATGTGTAATTTTCTAAACAAAGAGCAAGCATAGGCGCAGGAATGGCTGTGTGGTAAGTAGCTTGCTAACCAACCACATGGTTCCGGGTTCAGTCCCACTGCGTGGCATCTTGGTAAGTGTCTTCTGCTATAGCCCGGGCCGACCACTGCCTTGTGAGTGGATTTGGTAGATGGAAACTGAAAGAAGCCTGTCGTATATATGTATATATATATATATAAGTGTGTGTGTATATGTTTGTGTGTCTGTGTTTGTCCCCCTAGCATTGCTTGACAACCGATGCTGGTGTGTTTACGTCCCCGTCACTTAGCGGTTCGGCAAAAAGAGACCGATAGAATAAGTACTGGGCTTACAAAGAATAAGTCCCGGGGTCGAGTTGCTCGATTAAAGGTGGTGCTCCAGCATGGCCGCAGTCAAATGACTGAAACAAGTAAAAGAGTAAAGAGATATTGATAGGATTATATAATTATAATACTCGATGTGTAATTTTCTAAACAAAGAGCAAGCATACCAAGAATTAGTGACAAACGAGTATATACATTCAGGTAGATCCTAAGGGAATATACGTATTGTTTGAGATCCAAAATTGTCCACTCCTTTTCTGCCTCTCGGTTCTATCACATTTTCTCACCATATCTCGTTTTTTCACCTACTCTCTTCTACACATTTATCTCTTTCCTTCCCATTCTCACGGTTCTTCTAGACACTATCACATCCACCTTGTGTTCAATTCAATAATTTTCCTATTCTGGCCTTTTGGTAATAATATGAGTTGAAATCACATTACATCGGTCTCAGCGCGTAACTGGTACTTATATAATCGACCCAGAAAGGATGATAGGCAAAGTCGACCTCGGTAGAATTTGAACTCACAACGTAACGGCAGACGAAATACCGCAAATTATTTCGTCCGGCCTCCTAACGATTCTGCCAGCACGCCGCCCTCTTTCCCTTCATTAGTGTTAGATACTTGATACTTTTATTATTTTCTTCAAATCCGCTATTCTCTTAAAGTATCCTCTTTCTGATCTGCTCCAAATTTAAATTGTTCTCAGTCTATCGATATATTTAATGTCCGACTGCGAAAGTTATTGACTGAATAATTTTCATCATTATAGAGAATTGCAAGAATCTATAGTCACAAAATGGAATTTTCTTCTTTGTTTACTTTATTGCTGGCAATTACCAGAATTTCAATGAAATTTATGGCTAGACTTTTGCTAACAATTATATTAATCTTAATGTCAATTTTTAAATTGAATATTGTAATGGGCTTTTATGAGTGTTTTTCTATGTCTCTCTAACAATCTGTGTTCGTATGGTGAGGGTTTATTAGCCATTCATATTGGTATAGATCTACATCTGAAGATGATTAAGTCCAAACAAGTTTAGTTTTAACACGACGTTATTAAATATATGAGCACACGTTATGTATACTATACACAAGCACTTACTGTACAATGCTCCTTCTGAAATATTCTTCGATAAAGATATCATAGCCATTTACAGTTACACAAAAACCTTAGAACTTCCATAGTCGTGAGGAATAAAAGTAATTCCATCTGTAGAAATATTCAAATGTAGTTACCTCCTTCCACATCCAGTATTTATATTGTCTAACCTATACATGGTTACATCGTGCAAGGCTAACTTTCAGAGACGAAGCTAAGAAAATAAATTTTGTCTTTGATGAGATTACTTTTAATGGAAGGTACTATTTGCTTGTATATATCATATATATATATATATATATATATATATATAAGTTCTGTGATATTGGTAACTATAAGTAAATATTCATTACCCATGGGTCGGAGGTACCTGAAAATTATATATACAATCATTTTGTGACAAAGTGGTTAGTTCTGGAAACTTCTATAATATTTATTAATGATTATCGTAAATTTATCACTTAGATATAAATCTCAATATCTCTACCCCTTTCGTCTATTTTTGCTGAATTGTTTTATTTTCCTGGTGTCGTTCGTAATTTGCCCGAGATGAATATATTTGTCTAATCATACCACACCTGAATTAAACTGCAGTTATGATTAAATATATACAAGATTCATTATCCTAGAAGTGAACCAAGTTATAATTAAATGAAAGACGGAAGGAACAAAGGAATGACAGAATGAGCGGTACAATGAACACAATGTTTATAAATCTATATCTACAGCAATTCTCCTCTGACAAGAAGTAACACTTTGGACCATTGACGGGCATTGAAACTGTGACTAGAAAAGAAAATGTGTAGAAAAACTACATGGTAGTTATTTTTTGTGATATTCCAATACACAGATATAATTTGGAGATAGATGTTCAACTGGAAGTATATTTAAATGCCATAAAGTTAGAGAATGCACAAATACAATTTCTCTCTATGCACGTGATTTGTAAAATGGAAATGTGTCCAGTATAACTGTTGGAAATCCCTTATTGTGAAATTAAGAATAACTACCACAAATATGATGTTTATGCAAAGCTAACGAAATATTCAAATGAGCCATAATGTTCCGTTTTGAAACAGCGAAGATTTGCATATTAAACATTCACAATTTCATGTGAGAAGACCGACATCAACTTTCAGTTTCTTCTCGACCTATTTAACACAGCAAAATATTACATTGTGTGTAATGTAGTCGTAGCTATACCAGAACAAATACGCAAGAGATTCTTTTCAGCAAGATATATTAAGATATTCTCAACAAAATCAGAGCTGAGATTTTTTTTATTGTCAAATAATATTCATGAAATCACGGGATTTGTAAAACAGAATGAAATATGAATATAATATAATTTATTTACGATATCTGCTCTCATTATTCATACTCAATTGGGATTAAATGAAGACACGAAAAAAACACTTTACAATAACAAAAAACATACACAAATAATAGAAAGATGGCAATTTATCGTCCTAAAAATTAACATAGCAACAGCAGTGAATATATTTCACTTAGTCAATGAGATGGAATGCAATTCTAATTCAAAATTGCGTTCGAAGATAAATTATCAAAGATGTCCAGCATTAATGATTAAATCAGAATACATCTATAAAACTGTGATTTCAATTAACTGTGACAAGGATGTTTTTTGATAATGCGGAAGCTCAAATTATTTTGTTATTTAATTTGACGTCAGGCGTGTGACTCAATAGACTTTTACATGTTTGATAACATGCAGAGAATTATTAATAACACAGCAGGAAAATCCAACTGCTGCTTTTCATAGGTGAACGTTATTGATTTTTCTTTCTAAATGTGAAGAAGAAATGATGTTTCATTATGCGATTAAGGCATTTGTGGCGAAATCTTTGTAAGCTTTCGCATATCACTCCAAGACGCAATCCTACAAGTGTTATTTTATTCAAATTTCTTTAATTACTTCTATCTTTAAAAGTCTTATTTTCTTGAGAGGTTATTAAACATAAACTCTTAGTTTGAATTTTAGATTAATTGGCCAGCAGCTGACATTGTGAAACATTCCTTTAAAAATATCCTGGAAGATAGGAAACCCTTTGAAAGAAGAGAAAGCATGGTTTTGATTCGAGCAACACTCCCTAAACGATAAAATGTATGGAAGAATAGAAAATTTGGATTAAAGTAAAGAGATAAGAGTTAAAAGGCGATATTTTATTCATCGTAATATAATCCAAAGAAAGAATATAAAATAAGCAGCTGATATTTTTTATGGCAGAGGTGTAGAAAAAACTAATGTTTTCAAGGGGATTAATGGTGTCCCGGAGCAGTGTGTATATCAGACCATAATAGTTATAGATGAAATGTGAGCCGAACCAGAACGGTATTCCATCATGGGAGACAGGTATATAAAATTGTTAGCCTGTAGATCAGGGGCTCTCAACCAATTTTTATCTACGGATCCCTTTGATTACTATTTTATTTTAGTGGACCCCCCATAGTCATTCAGTGTTTAAGATCTGGTTTTCAAAATTCTTGATTTGTCTCAGTTCATACCATACAACTGTTCATCGTCATCTTCAACAACTTGGAAAGGTTCCTAAACTTGGAAAATGAGTGCCTCATGAATTGTCCGAAATCAACCGGAAATCTCCAGTTGATATCTGCTCTTCTATTCATTCTCGCGAATTCCTTTCACCCTTTTTGGATAGAATTGTGACTGGTGACGAAAACTGGATCTTTTATCGAAATGTTAAACGTCGTAAACAGTGGCTTAGTAAAAGGGAAGAAGCTCAACCACAACCGAGAATGAAACTGCATAGAAAAAAAGGTTCATCTCTCTATCTGGTGGGATTGCAAAGGAGTAATTCACTTTGAATTGTTACTACCTAATGCAACAATCAATGATCAAGTCTACTATCAGCAATTATAGCGTTTAAACCAAGTTTTGAAGAAAAAAGACCCGCTTTAGTGAATCGAAAAGGAGTGATGTTTCATCAGGACAATAAGCGACTCCACACTGCAAAGATCACATCACAGAAGATCGAAGAGCTTGGTTTAAAAAGAATTCCTCATCCACCTTATTCTCCTGAACTTGCCTCTTCAGACTGCCATTTGTTTCGTAGTTTACAGAATCATATAGAGGACATAACTTTCGCAAGCTAAGAGGAGGTCGAAACTGCCATTTTAGAGTTCTTCGCTTTGAAACCAATAGAGTTTTACATTGATGGGATTAAAAAGCTTGTAAATAGATGGAAGGAAGTCATAGATAATCAGGGAAAGCAAATTGATTATTAAATTTCAATTAGATATAGCATTTGATGACTTGTTTCCTTTATTCAAAATTCTGAGAGAACTTATGAGATGACCTGAAATATATATATATATATACACTCACATACATGTGTGCATATGTGTATGTATATATTCATATATAGCCATTTCTTCTCCCTCTATTTTCTAACTATCCACTTTAAATTTATGTGTGAGATGTGTGAGAGAGTGTGTGTGTAAATACGTAAGAAAGTATTAATGTATTAATAGTAAAACTTAGTGATTTGTGAACTAGAACACTCGCTAATGGAATTTAGTTCATGTAATGCCATAAAAAATATATCCACTAAATTTGTAACAGTTCATATTCTCCTGTTAAATGCCGACTTCCACCGAAGGAATTCCTTATGACTATTCGGCGGAATTCAAATAACGATTAAAGTTTTCTCAAATTACACCCCTTAATAAGCTTTCCAAGGGTAACATGGATGCTCAAGTCCTTGATAGACAATACCGAAATATAAGACAAGGTAGTTATATGTGGTTCTCCTTTAGTTATATGTAAATCTACTGGCGAAGTGGGGCTAAAGAACGAAACAATATATAATTTTCCTTTATTCATTAAAGAAATGTTAGTAATTTCGATCAGATTAATACGTTAAAGCATATATTATCGACGTATAATTATGTTGTGAAATTATGAGGGAATTATAGAAATATATCTTGTGAACATCATTCGTTTCAGATGGTTACTGGGATAATCACTGGTTCGTTTCAATGCATTTCTGCCGCGAAGACCCCGTATCTAATTTGAGACAGATATAATGTCAAGAAACCACATTGCCAAAGCATCGGTTGTATCGCCGTTCATTGTATACTTCACGGATATAGACCGTGAAAGATACACACACACACACACACACACACACATACGCACATACGCACATATGCTCACAATGGCGTGCGTTCGCAAAACTGGCTGCCGTCTGCCAATCTCTAATCAAATAATATTTGCTTAACATGCATCTATCTTTGAAGACACTAGCGAAGGATGTCAGGGTAATGCAATTGAACCCAGAACCGCACAATGACAAACTGAGCTAAACCAAGCAACCATAAATGCTGCTATATCTGAAATAAATCAAATGATTACATGTTCCCATGTAATCACTGCAGTCGCGTTTGATGTTGGAGTTGATCTCGGTACAAATAAAAGCGCTTCACACATGTTTCAGCTTTTAATCAAAAACTCTCGCCATAACATTAAACCAGCCGCGTAATTTATGCTTTGCCGTTTCGGTGCGTTGCATTAATTCTTCACAAAATGGAAACCCAGTTATGTTGCGTTTGATAAATGTCTAAGACAACTGTACAACAGTAATTGCCAAAAAACTAATTATCAAATATGAGTTACCTTTTTATATTTAGTTTTATAAAATAGTTCTCAGCCAATGAGAGAGAACAGCAAAAATGTGTATTTAATGTGTAAATACTGCTAAATCCTTTTGCAATTTATACAGAATGATTTAAGAAGAAACTCTAATAACCATTCAATATTTTTACATTCATATATTTCAAGTATATATATTGATACACATACTCAATGAAAAATAGATTATTGAGAAATTGCAATGACTATTACAGTGAGAGTTTTTTTTTCTTGTTATTATATACGTTTTTTGAAAATTTATGCTATGGAAAAAGCAATCAGTAATAACAGAGAAAATATGTCTTCACTTTATAAATAAGACATATTCCTACACAAACGTGACTAAGCATTAATGGATGCTTAAAACGATGAAGATTAATCTTGCACAACAAATTTTCAAAAGATGAAAACATCAACAAATATGAAAAGAATAAGAGGAAAATATGAAAGAAAATAATTTCTACTTCAATAATTATTTTTAAAATGTTTTAATTTTTAAAAAAGCAGCAATTTCTATCGCAAACACATACACGTATTATGTGTCCACTCTCCGACAATAGATTGTTTTAAATATTCATACAGGTGCATACACACGTGAATACATATATTTATATTCATATACACATATTCATGCACAATATTTCAAACACACGTTCACCAACATATATATATATAATATATATATATATATATAATATATATATATATATATATATACATACTCAAATGCACACACGGGTTTAAATACATATGGACATGAAATATATATGTGAGTGTATAGCTAGTTTGATATAGATAGATAGATAGATAGATAGATAGATAGACAGACAGACAGACAGACAGACAGATAGATAGATAGATAGATAGAGAGCTAGATATATATATATATATATATATATATATAGATAGATAGATAGATAGATAGATAGATAGATAGATAGATAGATAGATAGATAGATACATAAATATTTTCAATGAGAGAGATATACCAACTTCCATGAAGGATCAAAACATTCCAATTTATTTGCATGAGAATGTGTGATGAAACATGTTTATCAAAATGCATACCTATGTCTACACCTGTGCATACATGCGTGCCTATATGTTCGTTTGTGCATACATACATTCCGACATACATGCATAGATAAGTGCATATAGACAGGTGTATCAACGAACATGATGCGGTGAATAAATTGTCGATTAAATTTCGCAAAAATGAAAATAACACTGACATCTTAGTTTAACAGATATATTTACCAAAATTACATTTTATTCAATAAAATCGCCACTGGATTCAACATCGGCTTCCATACGACTTCGGAGTCTCCTGCAACTCTTCTGGATGGTCTCCTTGTTTAAGTTGGTGAATGTTTCCATAATCCGTGCCCTCAGTTCATCTTTGGTGTTAAACGGAGTTTTGTTGATCACCCGCGCAACTGCGCCCCACACATAAAAATGAAGAGGATTGGAGTCTCGGGAGTTAGGTGGCCAAATGTTAGGGGTGATGTGGTCGCTGAAATTGTCTGACAGCCATGACTGGGTTCTCTGCTTGTGTGGCATGGTGTAGAGTCCTGTTACCAACCATACTGTCTTCCAGCAGCCACCCACTTGATCCAGAGCAGCGCTACCTCCTCCAGGCACTTGATGTAGGCCTCCGTGTTGAGTGTGAGGCCGTGTGGGAAGACGAATGTAGGCATAACGTTCTGATCTCTAGCGATCACGCCAAGCACCTTCCTAATCACAATTAGACTCATCCAACTATTTTCGAATCATCTACAATATCCTCAGAGTGACACCCAAACACTCTGGAATGTTCGTATTGAAGCTTCCGGCGCAAATGCCAAGCAGTACAGCATGCTGTTACCAAATTTCTGTCGGGGTGAATTGTGCCATGGTGCTGTTTTTCTGACAGATGATGCCCAACTAATTCTACTAAATTGCGTAGTCGACAAAATCAAAGGAAAACCTTGCATATGCGCGAAATTAAATATATAATAACGGCGACAATTTACCCATCGCATCCTGTATGCATATATCTATACTTAGACACGCGCATACACACACACTTGCACATACAAAAATACATATATTTGAAGATGCGCATACAAACACCGCTGCATGTATGTACACACATAAACAGGAAAAAAACCACGCATACTCTAATGCCCAATCATAAAGGCGTAATTCAATCTCACGTAAATTTCAGCAAATATTTAAGAAATAGCTTACTGCAGAGAATTAAATCAGAATAAATACTAATGTTATGTTGCTTTCTTTCTAAATATGTTTTATAATGCTTTTATATTTTCGTATCAATATTTTTAATGGGAAATTATATTCTATAGATTCTTCGAAAACATTTTAACCAACAAAGCACTGTGATACTCTACAGGGGAAATCTAGTCATCCTCATCCTTTTTCTCTTATGTTTAACAATTGTCAGATTCGTAGGGCATAAATAACATACATTGCATCTCAAATACAATGACACACACATACACATACAAACATACATAGATACATACATACATATATGCATATATATATATATATATATATATACACCACCTGTCTTCGTCTTTTGTTTTTTCGTGAATTCTCCCTATATATATATATTGGGGTCATCCCATAAATAACGTGCTTTTTTTCAATTGCATGAACTAAAAGTCGGATGCAGTAGGGATAAACTAACTGCATCAACTTTGCTATAAAAGCAGGTAGTGATTTTGCCTTGTACTTATTCTTAGTGCAACATTTGAAGCGTGCGGTTCGAATTTAACACTTATTCTTTCAGAGCTATAATGGAAGTGACAAAGGAACGTACTCAGCATATTTCAATAAGGCAACAACACAACGGAAAGTACGAGGAATACTAATGCAGTGTATGGGGATCGGACAATAAGCATAAGCGGGTGTCAACGGTGGTTACATTAATTCCGAGCCGGAAACTACAGCCTAGAAGATGAGCCTCATTCTGCAAGATCTGCAGAGTTCGACGAAGGCGTCTAGTAAACCTGGTGGAACAAAATCCTATCGTAACTATTAAGGAACTAGCAGAGAAGCTTGGGTTTGGTTATTCATCGACAGCTGCGTGCGATTGAAATATCTGCAAATTAGGCTAATGGGTTCCCCACAAGCTTTCAGAGTCTAATCGCGCTCAGAGGGTGAATGTGCTCTCTTCTTTGCCTTCACGTCTCACGAATGTTTCGACCGAATAGTGACTGGTGATGAAAAATGGGTTCTCTATAAAACTGTCAAGCGCCGAAGCCAGTGAGTAAGGAAAGGAGAAACACCGGCACCCCAGGCTAAAGAAGGTCTTTACCCACGTAAGGTGTTGTTAACTGTTTTGGCGGGATATGAAATATTTAGCCCAGTCAGACCTTTTAAATACAAATTAAACGATAACAAAGGAGGTCTACTACGAGCAGCCTGAGCAGCTTATGTCAGCGCTAGAAGAAAAAACACCATCTTTGGTTTCAAGACTAAAGGTGCTCTTCCATCAGGATAATGCTTACTCGTTTACTCTTTTACTCTTTTACTTGTTTCAGTTAGTTGACTGCGGCCATGCTGGAGCACCGCCTTTAGTCGAGCAACTCGACCCCGGGACTTATTCTTTGTAAACCCAGTACTTTTGCCGAACCGCTAAGTGACGGTGACGTAAACACACCAGCATCAGTTGTCAAGCAATGCTAAGGGGGACAAACACACACACACAAACACACACACATACACACATATATATACATATATACGACAGGCTTCTTTCAGTTTCCGTCTACTAAATCTACTCACAATGCATTGGTCGGCCTGGGGATATAGCAGAAGACACTTGCCCAAGGTGCCACGCAGTGGGACTGAACCCGGAACCATGTGGTTGGTTAGCAAGCTACTTACTACACAGCCACTCCTTGGCCACATACAGTCAGGATGGCATTCAAAAGGCTGCGAATGGGAAACAATGCCCCACCCACCATATTTCCTGGACATTGTCCCATCTGATTATCTTTTATTCCGCAGTCTTCAAAATCATTTGAACGGGAAAATATGAATTCTATAGACGAGGTGAAACAGTAATGGACGAGTATTTTTTGTCATGGGCAATTAAATTTTGGAAGAGGGCGCTTGCAAGTCTATCAGATAGTTGGGAAAGCATTGTAGGAAGTAAAGGAGAAAAGCAATTTACTATACTTTCAAAATCATAATTTTGAATAAATAAAAGAAATATAAAAATTGAATTAATTATGGGATGACCCAAAATATATATATGCATACCTCATACATATATAGACACAAATATATATATACACTTAGACATAAACCCACGCATGAACATACATCCTTCATAAGCGTACATTATGATAAAGCAAATCTTTTTCATAACGCCAGATTTTTTTTACAATAACAAATTCAATAAATTCGATTATCTTCAAAGATTCGATTCGAAGAATCATTCATTTATAAAAAAAATGCTTTGTATTCTACACTTTCATCTCATCTTTGAATATTCATTAGTTATTTTGGGTAAATTGAGTTCTTTAAAAAGAATAAGTTTTAAATATTTGTATAATTATACAATAATGTAGATTTGAAATTGTTTCGGTCTACTGAATAAATCGTTTTTTAAAACTTACTTTATCAATTGTTTCTTTCTCGTTTATTCGTGTTTTCTTTTCTTCTCTCCTTTTTGATTTGTACGCGAGAGAAATTTTAATAATTTTCTGTGTGATACTTTACATGTTGTTTTTCTTTCTATTGTGATTGTTAAGATTATTTTACTGCAGACGTCGTATGGTAAAGACTGAATTAATCTTACGTGCCTTATTTCTGTTACGATTTCGTTTAAATTGAAGCAATATTATCACTTGATTTCAGCATGTCTAAAGACACTATACAATCGACTTCGTTTCCCTGATCTAACCTGTGAATATTGAACTTGTGAAGCTCTCTTTTATAGTTTCTTTTTTAAATGCTTTGATTTACAGAGAAATAATTCGAAAGATTTGTTACATATGTTTACAGTCGCCTTTAGAATATTGGTTCCAATTTTGGCACAAGACCGAAAATTCCATGGATGCTGAAGTCCTTAATAGACAATGCTGAAACATAAGACAAGGTAGTTAAATATGGTCCTCTTTTAGTCATATACAGATTTGTTGGAGAAGTGGGACTAAAGAACAAAACAATATTTAAATTTACTTCATTTTTATCTCGAATTAAAGAAATGTCAAGTTTCGACGTGAGAGAAAGTCGATCCCATTGACACCAGGGCTTAACTAGTACTTATTTTATGTACCCCAAAATAATAAAAGTAAAGTTGACCGCCTCAGAATTTGAACTCAAAACGTAAGACGGATGAAATAACAATAATCATTTTGTCCGGTGTGTTAACGGTTCTGCTAGCTCGCTGCCTACATTTCTTAGGAAGATTTTCATACAAATTCAGCAATCTTGCGAGAGGGGTCAAGTCGACCTCAGTATTTAACTGGTACATATTTTATCGACCCCTAAATAATAAAAGGTGACGTTGACCTCGGTAGAATTTGAACTCTGAACGTAAAGACAGACGAATTATTACTATTATGCATTTCTCCTGGCGCGCTGACGATTTTGGCAGGTCACCGCCTTGCATCTGTGGAATAATAGCAACTGGGATGATGAGAGACAGCTAGTATCCAAGAGCAGGCATCTTTAATTGTATCAACAGTGATTCCAAGGAAATAATTCCTACTTGACCTGACCCAGGTCTTGTAACTCGATTCTGAATACTTTAGGCATATCGCATGTGTACTTCTTTCGTTTGCAAAGCTACGTTCATCAGGTTGCAGAGAAATATGATCTACGAAATCGGTTTACCTTAGGCATACACTGAACGGCAAAAAGGAACATGATTTCTTCAAATGTCATTTTTATCTGGTAAATTCTGAAAATTTATTTCGGGGATGTAAACGTAAATATTCTAAGGCATGCAGATTTATGGCTGAGATCCAAATTGCAGGTAACCTTTCAGCTTTTCCTGAAATAAGACGCCAAAAGGGCAGCTTGAAATCAAAGCCCATAGTTTGATTTGAAACTTTACCCTTGCATGCCTCTTAATCATATTTCTTGGGTGGAAAGGGTCTGTGAGAGCCTTATGAGACCCTACATTAACTATATATATATATTATATATATATATATGTGTGTGTGTGTGTGTGTGTGTGTGTGTGTGTATGTGTAGAGAGAGAGATAGAAAGGGAGAGAGAGGTAAACAGAGAGATGCATATATATATCTATACATATATGCATATACACCTACTCACACATGCAAAAAATACACGTGTTTATGCTAGTATGTGTGTGTATGTATGTCTATATATGTGTGTGTGTATGTGTTACGCTCATGGAAGATTCATTTTAATTCAATCCTTCGTGAACACATTTTTTCAAATATTTTCTAATTACCATTTTCTGATTAACAGTATGATTATCTAATAACATCTAAATGACTTATGTAGTAAAAGAATAATTAGATACACTTCAACCTGAATATATATGAATCGACATTACATTAGTGAATATATGGAAAACCAATATAATCTGAAAAAACTATTTTCTTTAATTTAAATTTTTTTTAATGTTTAATAAAAAATGACAACTAATTAATGAATAATGTATTCACCCTTGTTGTTTACAACTTCTTCCCAAAATTCAACAAGATTTTCAATACCTCGTTGGTAGAAATCACTCGATTTTGACTCGAAAAATTGATCCAACCAAGCTCTCAATTCTGCACCAGTATTGAGCAAAACTCCGCGCATAGCATTTGAAAGAGATCGAAAGAGGTGGAAATCCGTTGGTGCCAAATCAAGAGAGTACAGCGGATGTGGCAGCACTTCCGAACGATGAGTTTGAATGGTTTCCTTGGTCATATTGGCGATATGAGGGAGGGCGTTGTCGTGCAGAAGAACTCCATGCTGCCGATTAGGTCTTTTCTCTTGAATAGCCGTGTTGAGTCGTTCCATCTGTTGAACACTGAGTTCTGCGTTAACCGTTTGGTTCCTTTCAAGCAATTCATAATGGATAATCTCTTTCCAGTCCCACCATATGCACAACATCGTTTTAAGCGGATGAAGATCTTGTTTCACGCCCGTTGTCGCTTGTATACCGGAGCTAAGCCATTCCTTACGCTGCTTCATATTGATGTACAGGCACCATTTTTCGTCGCCAGTAACGATTGGGTAAATAATTCGTTGCTTGTGTCCATTAGTTGAGCAGTGACGAGCAAGCAGACCAGCAAAAGATTGTGGCTCGTTGATTTTTGTTGTTTTCACTTAAAGCATGCGGAACTTATGCTCCATTCTTCTGAACCTTTCCCATCGAGTGAAGATGCTTCTCTATAGCAGTGTTAGAGCATTTCCTTTTCTCTGCCAGTTCCAAAACATAAAAAACATAGGCATAGAAAACCAACCATCTTTTCAGACAACGAAAAAAAGGAACAGAGAAACGAGACATGAAATATAAAGAATATTCCCCTTCATCAGTTGTCCCTGTTTCAAAATACTCTGTGTAACGAACGCAAGGACAATATGCGACTTCGTAATTAAATAAAAGCATATTAAATAAAATTTGGGATTTTTTGCGGGGGGTGTAATTGGTAACAAGAACAAAACAGTGAGAAAAAGGCTGTAAAAACAGACGGTGAGGCTGTTAGTCAAGACGATAGAAAATTTTTTATGAAAGCTATATATATATATATATATATATATATATATATTTATATTATAAAGAGGGCATTATACACATAAATGCCACACGCTAGGAGGGACTTTCAAAGTCATTACTACCTGATAATTTCTTGTTAAGATTTCTTATTAAGATTTTATCCTTAATTGTTAGATTATATACATATATATATATTATATATATATATATATTTATGTATTATATATATATATATATTATATAATATATATATATATATATATATAATATATATATCGTTTGAAGGAATTTCATCAGCCTTAGAATAACTGTAATAAGCTCAATAAGACAACCCTACCATTCTCACTGAAACAAATTATGCACATTCTTGCAACTTATTGGCAACTCGCTACAATTCACGATTTGTTGTCTGAATCTTCCTGCAAAGAACCCGCGTAACATTTCTCGGCTTCTTTATAAAACACCTACACATATTTTGAGTCTAGTATCGCTATCTTGCTGCAGATATTCAAATTAATTTCTGCCTTCTGTTTCTCATAAATTCAAGAAATAGATTACCGTTGATGTCGCAGTTCGACTGGGAGAAAAATTAGCTGAAATAAGTAAACTCAAGACTTCATCTGATATCTGTGGCGGAGACTAAATTTGGATGTCAATTTTCGCGTTAGCATATTCTGATTAATGCATTTTATGATATGGAATATATCTTTGTTGACACACCTTTGCATACACTCACATACATACATATCTAATAGGCTGCACAGGCAATGTGTTTTTAAGCTTACTCCTACATATTCATACTAACAGGTAGATATTTAATATTTCTATCTAACTTTCTATCTATCTATTTATCTATATGTCTGTCTGTTTGTACATTTATCTATCTACCTGTCAATGTATCTGTATTTATATACGTACGTATATATATATATATATATATATATATATATTATATATATATATATTATATATATATATATATATATATATTATACAGAGAAGTAGATAGATAATGTAATAACAGACAGACAGATAGATAAATAGATAGACAGAAAGTTAGAAATATTAACTGTGTATATATATATATAATATTACATAATATATATATATATATAATATGTATAATATATTATAATATATATTTATATCATGGACACGGACACACACACATATATATATATGTGTGTGTGTGTGTGTATGTTTATTATACACTCTATGTGGTGTTTAAGGTATGATATTTATGTCTGTTATTCAAATTCCTGCCCAATGGCCATCTTGAGCTATTTCTTTCATTTCGAGTGAGTGTGTGCATATGTGTGCCTCTGTGCTTATTAATGTGTCTCTCTTTGTGAACATGTGTGTGTGTGTGTGCATACTTTGTGTTTGCACACTCTTTTATTTGTGATATAGAAGATGAATAGTCAGGATTTCCCCCGTGAATTATTGGCAGCGATGGAGTTGAGATCATGATTAACTATAAGCTGCTAGGTAAATCTTCAAGAATTAAGCACAACAAACCGTTTCTACTCAGCTTGTGCGGAGTTTAGAAAATATAAAATAGATCAGAGCGTTAATTTTACCTCAAAGAAAATAAGTTGGTCGAGTCTCCCTTGACCTCAAGTGGCCTGAACTCTTTACATGAACACCACCCTGTACTTAACTCCATGTCTCCCTACATGGCCTTGCTATTTGCTTTTGAGCGAAAAATTAACTAACTAACTAACTAACTAAAGACCCACGGATGTATATATATATATATATATTATATATATATATATGTGTGTGTGTGTGAGAGAATGTGTGTGTGTGTGTAATAAATGATCTTTAAAAGATTGTTGACTTTTGATTGAGTAAAAATATTGAATAATTATATTTCAGTTTCTTTGGCTAAGTTTTGTTGTGTTTCACACTCCAATGTGAGATGTATCGTGTCATCTACGAACATTCAGATAATGAATATTTAATTGAATAAATCGAATATTAATTAAAATGAGGAGTGGCTGTGTGGTAAGTAGCTTGCTAACCAACAACATGGTTCTGGGTTCAGTCCCACTGCGTGGCACCTTGGGTAAATGTCTTCTGCTATAGCCCCAGGCCGACCAATGCCTTGTGAGTGGATTTGGTAGACGGAAACTGAAAGAAGCCTGTCGTATATATGTATATATATATATATATATATATATATATATATGTATGTGTGTGTTTGTGAGTCTGTGTTTGTCCCCCTAGCATTGATTGACAACCGATGCTGGTGTGTTTACGTACCCGTCACTTAGCGGTTCGGCAAAAGAGACCGATAGAATAAGTACTGGGCTTACAAAGAATAAGTACCGGGGTCGATTTGCTCGACTAAAGGCGGTGCTCCAGCATGGCCACAGTCAAATGACTGAAACAAGTAAAAGAGTAAAAGAGTAAAGAGTAAATAATAACGAGTGTGTTCTTTGAATATTGTGACAAGGAGAAAGAAAGAGATACCTAAGACAGTTGCCAGGCCTACAAGATTACTGTTAGGTTCTTTATATCAATGTTCGTCTTCTAAACCCAAACGTCGATGTCTGCACATGAAAACTGCTGACGATGTACGTCATTTGCGATCAACGATCCTCATTTAGTTCGTTGTGAACCTTATTTAAGGGATCTTAGTTTCTGGTCTTCAAGATGATGAGTAGTCTCTAAACCTATTTCTTTATTACCCACAAGGGGCTAAACATAGAGGGGACAAACAAGGACAGACATAGGTATTAAGTCGATTACATCGACCCCAGTGCGTAACTGGTACTTGAATTATCGACCTCGATAGGATGAAAGGCAAAGTCGACCTCGGCGGAATTTGAACTCACAACGTAACGGCAGACGAAACACCACTAAGCATCTCGCCTGGCGTGCTAACGTTTCTGCCAGCTCGCCGCTGAGTAGTCTCTAAACCGTTACATAGACAACTTCGTGAATGTGGAAAAGATCGAAATTGTAAAACGTACAGCCCTATTTTAAGCACACTTTGTTGCTAAGGAATAGGTTGATATCGAACCTGCCTAGAATTGCGTCCGCTTTAGCATACCGAAATGTTGGCCCTCGATATATGTTATCATCTACTTGAAAACAATAATCGAATCTACCTGTCTCTGAACACAAAGTGTTCAGAGACAGGTAGAGAATTATCTTTTGGAGACACCTGAGAATTATCTTTTGGAATGCTGGTTCAGTGATGCGAATAAGTTAACAGACCACAAACGAATTCCATTTCAACTGGAATGCAATTATTTCTTAAGCATCCATGGCGGATTCTTTGGAAGCAATTATATTCCATATTCTTTCGTTTCAGCAAATTTCCAGTTCGATTCTAAATCAAAAACAATTTCAATTCAGAATGAACAGTCAAGAATGCACTTAAGAATCTATATGGTAGCCACATGGAGTTATATAGGAAATTTTATTTAATACATCAATAGAAATATATTATTGACGACTTATACAAGTACTTAGAATTGACGATTGGTGTATTTCATCGGTGAATTTCTTTTTCTCTCTCTAGCCCTCTCTCTCACTCTCTCTCTCTCTCTCTCTCTAAACCCCCCTCTCTCTCTCT
>NC_043018.1:17100335-17110335 GCF_006345805.1 Octopus sinensis | reverse complement strand
ATATATTATATATATATATATATATATTTCAAATTAGTATTTGTTGGTGGGATAATGAATGGCTAATTTTTTGCGTAACCCGGTAAATCACTCCATAAGTTTTAATTTAACAATTGACGAACGATGCTCATTCATACCTGAGTTTAAACGATTGATTTATTTGAGTTCAACATTTTTTAATTTATGTTAATGGCTGTAAATGTCTGAGTTGTGTGCACAGACAATCATTTAATGACGGAAATTCTCTGTATTTAATGTATTGGCTCAGTGTAAATAGCATGTGATGTAGTATCTTTCTGATTTATAGTCTGTGAAATGCTAATATTTTCAGTCATCAGGTAATCTTCTGGTGGCAAGAAACAAAAATAAATATTAGGGAAAATCGGCGAAATTAAAAGCCATTGTCTGTCTGGCATAACTTCCATAGATACCGGATGTATGACTGGTAAATTGAAATGCTGACAGAATTTCACATCAATTCGGTGCACATTAATTTCAATAAGACAATCTACCAGCATCTGATTGATTGTAGAACATCGATAGATTGTGTATCATGGAGAGCGGAAGTGGTGCAGTGCTAGCAGGAGGTAGAGAAGAAAAAGAAGAGAAGAAGAAGAAGAAGAAGAAGAAGAAGAAGAAGAAGAGGAAGGAGAAGAAGAAGAGCGAGAAACTGCGGAAGAAAGAGGAGGGAAATGATAATGGAAGAATTACAAGAATGTTATGCAAGACAAGAAGAACAAAAGCAAAGAAGATGAGACTAACGTTGGTGGCGCTGCTGGTGGTGGTGATGGTGGTCGTGGTGATGGTAGTGGTGGTGGTGGTGGTGGTGGTGGTGGAGTCGGCAAATTACAATAAGGTTGGGTATTGATAAAAAAGAATTGCTATTCTTTGTTTCTGTGACATATTGCTTTTCTAAGATTTCCTGTATTTAAAGTGGAAGATTTTATGTTCAAAACCGAAAACAAAAATAAAAATAAATAAATAAAAAACAGAAATAACGGTAATACACCTACTTATGGGAATCTCTTGAGAATTGACAGCAAAGAATAATCGCATTGTTTTCTATACTATCAATAAATTTGGATTCGATTCTTCTGCTAAGAATGCTAGTATTATGCCGGTTGCCGTGATAGTGGTTATTGTAAATTTTAGATATTCATGAGATTTCTATAAAAGCATTGAAGACGTGTCATTTTATTCATTCGCACATTTTCTACATTCGTTCAATATTGTTTCATCACTTACGAACCCCCTCGTATTTTTCCCTTTTTAATTTTTTTCTTTCATTTCAAGAAAAAATTACGATTTACTTTTTTCCTAAAACTTAAACGAAAATATTGGGAGTGGAATATCTTAGACGCTAATTATGGAGAAGACCGACGGACACACAGACACAGAAACAGACACACAGACACAGAGACAGACACACACATACACACACACACACGTACGCACTCACACGCACCTGTATATATAAATAAGTGTGTATATGTATATTTATACATACATATATATTACATACATATACAATATACATGCATACATACACACACACCCATAGACATACACATATATAAAGAGATAGAGATAGATTAGATTACAATGCTGATCTCAACGCTGTCATTGCATTCCTTTTTGCTTCATCTTCATTTTCAATGAGAACTTCTACTGTTGCGTTATTTCTACCTCTATTGTAGAATGTAGATCTTCCTTTTATTTCTTGTAAACATTTTTCAATCTCTTCTACTTCTTCCACTTCTATTCTTTCTGAGACCACACTCCATGTTCTGTATGTTATGGGTTTTTACTCAGCTTTTTTAACTTCGTCTTCAGGTGTTGTAATCCTAAGACAGTCTCCTTCCTTTATGAAGCTGTCATAGTATCTCCTCAGATTTTATTTCTCAATGAGTATATCTTTTAACTGTAATGAGTCCGCAGACAGGCTTTTACCTCCTGCCTTCGCATAAGTCTTGGCTTGCATACCCAACAAAGAATCCAACAATTATAACGTTCAACACAAAGCAACAGTTTTCAACAACAATAATCAACAGAATTCAACTCACAACCGCAAATCCGAAAAACCGATACAAACACTTCCGTGCGATGTTACCGCGCAAGCCTCGCTTGCTGAGATGACTGCAACCTCTCTGCAAATATATCCTATTTTCAGAAAAATTTATTTACTGATCACCAAAATTAGAAATATTGAATTTCTAAATGTCTCAGAGAGACATGAGCAGTGGTGGAGCAATATAGTAATTGTATATTGTCAACTCAACATGACAGTCCCGTAAGGGAATTACACCACCGCCATTTAGCCCTTGGAAACATCGACGTATCCTGTCGGTTTTGACACATTTTCTGTGTCCTTATATAATATAAGGACACAAAAAATATCAGGGCAGAGAAAATTCGATCAACTGTCTACTTGTGTAAATTTGATCAACTGTCCACCAGCAAAAATTCGATCAACTGTCCACTAGCAAGAATTCGATTAACTGTCCACTAGCGAAAATTTGATCAACTGTCTACTTGTGCAAATTCGATCAGCTGTCCACTAGCGAAAATTCGATCAAATACCCACTGGTGTAAATTCGATCAGATGTCAACTAGCGAAAATTCGACCAACTGTCCACTGGTGTAATTTCGATCAACTGTCCACTAGTTTAAATTCGATCAACTGTCCACTGGCAAAAAATCGATCAACTGTCCACTAGCGAAAATTCGATCAACTGTCCACTAGGGTAAATTCAATCAACTGTCCACTAGAGAGAATTCGATCAACTGTCCACTAGCGGAAATTCGATAAACTGTCCACTAGCGAAAATTCAGTCAACTGCCCAAAGGTGTTAATTCGATCAACTGTCCACTAGAGAAAATTCGATCAACAGTCCACTTACACAAATTCGATCAACTGTCCAATAGCAAAAATTCTATAAATTATCCACTAGCGAAACTACGATCAACTGTCCACTAGCGAAAGTTCGATCAACTGTCGACTAGGGTAAATTCGATCAACTGTCCACTAGAGAAAATTTGATCAACTGTCCACTAGCGGAAATTCGATAAACTGTCCACAAGCGAAAATTCGGTCAACTGCCCAAAGGTGTTAATTCAATCAACTGTCCACTAGAGACAATTCGATAAACTATCCACTAGCGAAACTTCGATCAACTGTCCACTAGCAAGAACTCGATCAACTGTCCACTAGCGAAAATTCGATCAAATGTCTACTTGTGCAAATTCGATCAACTGTCCACTTGCGAAAATTCGATCAACTGTCCAATGGTGTAAATTCGATCAATTGTTCACTAGCGAAAATTCGATCAACTGTCTACTTCTGCAAATTCGATCAACTGTCCAATAGCAAAAATTCGATAAACTATCCACTAGCGAAACTTCGATCAACTGTCCACTAGCAAGAACTCGATCAACTGTCCACTAGCGAAAATTCGATCAAATGTCTACTTCTGCAAATTCGATCAACTATCCACTTGCGAAAATTCGATCAACTGTCCAATGGTGTAAATTCGATCAACTGTCCACTGGTGTCAATTAGATCAATTGTTCACTAGCGAAAATTTAATGAACTGTCTACTTGTGCAAATTCGATCAGCTGTCCACTAGCGAAAATTCGATCAAATATCCACTGGTGCAAATTCGATCAAATCTCCACTAGCGAAAATTCGATCAACTGTCACTAGCGAAAATTCGATAAACTGTATACTAGCGAAAATTTGATCAACTGTTCAAAGGTGTTAATTCGATCAACTGACCACTAACGATATTTGCAAATATAAGGACACAGAAAATGTTTCAAATTCGATCAACTAGCAAAAATTCCATCAAATCTCCACTAGCGAAAATTCAATCAACTGTCCACTTGTGTAAATTCGATCAACTGTCCACTAGCAAAAATTTGATTAACTGTACAAATTAGAGCGACTGTCCACTAGCAAAAATTCGATCAACTCTCCACTAGCGCAATTTCGATCCACTGTCCACTGATGTAAATTCGATCAACTGTCTACTGGTTTAAATTCGATCAACTGTCTACTAGCGAAAATTCAATCAACTGTTCACTGGTGTAAATTTGATCAACTGTCCACTAGCGAAAATCCTTGAGCCTGTCAGGAATCAGTTTGATTGCTGCGCCAAGTGCACTAATTACCCAGCAGTGTTTATTGTCTTATTCTTCTACATATCTTCCTGTATCTGACTAGGTCCTGGACTCTGATTTTTTAAAGCTATTTGATATTCACTAAATTAGTATATGACCTTCCAAACTCTATGAGTTTACATTGTTTATGTAAATTCGATCAACCGTACACTAGCACAAATTCGATCAATTCTCCACTAGCGAAAATTTGATCAACTGTCCACTGGTGTAAATTGATCAACTGTCCACTAGCGAAAATTCGATCAACTGACCACTAACGAAAATTCGATATTTGCAAATATAAGGACACAGAAAATGTGTCAAAGCCGACAGGAAACGTCGATATTTCCTAGGGCTAAATGGCGGTGGTGTAATTCCTTTACGGGACTGTCACGTTGAGTTGACACTATGCAACCACGATATCGCTACAGCACCGTACATGTCTCTCTGAGACATTTAGAAATTCAATATTTCTAATAATACAAACAGACGACTGTTTATCTAGGTATTTAATGCTCTCGGACAACAAACGGTTCACTGAGAAGTCGTTTAATTCCTTACACTGTTAAGGTAGGTGAATCTAAAGCGATTCACGCTTACATTTTCCATATACTAATTATAACAGTACATGGATAATAATTTGTGTTGTAATTGCTTGATAAATAGAGAAACCCCAGAATTTTAATCGCAGCCCCAAAATGAAAGTTATGAAATTAAGCACAAGATTCCGAAGTGAATATTTCCTGTAAAGAAGGCGGCGAAAAGGCAGGATCGTTAAGCACAGCGGGCGAAATGCTTAGCGGGATAGCGTCCTAATTTATGGTTGTGAGTTCAAATTTCACCGAGGTCAAATTTGTCTTTTATCCTTCCAGGGTCAATGAAATAAATACCAGTTTTGCATTGGGGTCGATATAACCGATTTAGCCCATTTCTCGAAACCATATCTCAACCTTTGAAAACAATATTTGCTATATAGTAAGACAGCGAGATTGTAGAATCAGTAGCATGCCGGACAGAGTGCTTAGCGGGTCTTTCTTCAGAATTTACGTTCTGAGTTCAAACTACACCGGGATCAAATTTACCTTTTATCCCCTAAGGATCGATAAAATAAGTACCGGTCGAATACTTGGGTTGATGTAGTTGACTCAACCCCTGTAAATAATCAATATCAATCTGCGAGCTGGCAGATACGTTAGCACGCCGGGCGAAATGCGTAGCCGTATTTCATCTGCCGTTACGCTCTGAGTTCAAATTCCGCCGAGGTCGACTTTGCCATTCATCCTTTCGGGGTCGATTAAATAAGTACCAGTTACACACTGGGTCGATATAATCGACTTAATCCGTTTGCCTGTCCTTGTTTGTCCCGTCTGTGTTTAGCCCCTTGTGGGCAGTAAAGAAATAAATATCAATCGTAGAAATTCAGCTGCGAACAGTTACCGTGACTTCTTTATATGATATTCTATATTATATAACACCATGCGCATCTAGCGATGCACCTTCTTCCTGCTAAATCGACTGCACAGTGTAGAATTTCATAGCAATAACATTACTATCAGTAACTCTTCTATATTCGAACCACTCTAATACAATTCACTTATTAAATTCACAATGACACTCATATTTAGATTTGTAATATTGATATTACGTTCTGTTGTTGCGTGACACAAGTGAAAGGATATAGGTGTAAAAATAGACGGCGGAATTTCGAGACTCAGAAGAGCGCCACCTGTTGGCGATTCCCAGAACCATACATAACAGAAAAGAGGTTCGAGCTGTGAAACTTAATATTTCATTTTCAACATAAAATGTATTTTGTTTGATGTTCATTTTTTTAATTATATTTTTGTTTTATTTTACGACACTCTTCTTTTATCTCAGAGACGAATTAACGTATCTCAAAGGGATATTATTGAAAACGAAAGAATACTTAATTAGATTAAGTAGTGTTGCCAACACACGCAGACGAAGCTAGTGATTTAGAAGTTACGGCACGCACTTGATATTACTCAGTTCGAAGCAAGTAAATGGAGCGAATTTTCATCATAATTTCACGGCTAACATGGCAGCCAGACTGAAACGTTATCTCTTCCCCTGTCTGATGTAAAACATTTGCAAGGGAAATGATCGATGAAACTCTTACTGATGTTTTCAATCGATACGTTGATATTTATAGCCGATTCGATTTCACGTCGTTAATATCTATGTACTTTACTAACAAAAAAAATGGAAGATAGCAATATCCATGATATAAAACAAAAACTAAAAAAAAAATCCAAAAAAGAAATAGAAAAAAATTAGCATGTTGATACAATAAAGCAAAAATTATATATATTGCCGTTATCGTATTAGTTTCCGTCGCTATTAACTCTAATGTTCCGTGCTTCATAACTACAGATTTAATCAGATTCATTTTAATTAAGAGGGTTCATGGTTCAGACAGAATCGAAGGTCATGTGTTATGTGATTTAAATGTGGCCAGTGTAATGACAGGACACGCAGAGCGAGTTTTCATTGAACTTTTTCCCTCTCTGTGGTGGGTTCGAATAGCGCTTTACCCATTATTAATTCGGGCCTGATAATATAATGCAAAATCACAATACAAATTTAAGATTTTTATTTCACAGTTCCAAGTCTAGCTCCACAGTGTTACAACGTTTAGCAAGTATCTTATACTATAGCCTTAGACCGATATATATATACACTAGCAGTATAGACCGGCGTTGCTCGGGTTTGTAAGGGAAATAACTATATAAGCATTTTTAGTGATGTAAAGTATACTAGCCATCTCAATATGGTTAACCACAAAGGGGGGGTGTTACTGTAGCTTTTTACGTTCTGAGATTTAATAATAAATTTTTAGACAGTTACCTCCCTTATATATGCCAAAAATGCATTAAAAATGGGAAAAATTGATGGTAATTTTTTTTTAAATCGTAGACTCATCGTAGACGCGCGCTAATACCCAGAAGGGCTCGATATGAATCACGACTATAAGATACCGGTTTTGGTTAAACTGCACCGCAAAATGTGGGAGTAGTTAGGAATCTAAATCGTAGGAGACAGACAGCACACAACCTCTCTTTGATATATAAATATATATATATATATATATATATATATATATATATATATATATATAAATCATGTCTCTGTGTCTTTATTTTTTCCTGAAAATGGGAATTTCGGACCAATCATGTATATCAAACAAAATTACTTTTATTCGTGTAGAGAAAAGTAAATATATAAATATTTATATTTTCATCAAGGAAACATCAGTGTTAAATTACCTTAGATAGGTCGAGGAAGTGTTTACCTTCAGTCACAACGAAATTCACTAAAGATGATACTTCGATCCAGCATTAAAGGCGATATTGAAACTGAATATTGTAGATATATTATTGTTTAATTTATCAGAACAAAACCTTAATGTCTAGGGTGTCCGACTTGTTTGTGTGCAGAGTTATCAGCAAACACATTCAACTTTGTGTCATGTGCACGTTTAAGAATGTGTTGTGTCATTTGCTGAAAATTTAGCTGCTATTTCTAGTAGTAAGAATGTAATACATTCTTATATATTTCATTGAATAAGAACTGCAATATCTACGTATGTTCCTTACGCTTGTAATTTTATAAAAACGTCTCATTATCGTGTATTATCTGGGGGATTTTCTCGTATTCATGACATTGCGTGAACAGAGATCCACTTCTTTGAGTATCTCTATACTGTCTACACAAAAATGAGGTTCGTGCCTACACCTACATAATATGATTCCCAGTAATCTGTTGGCATTTATGTTGAAAAATATATTCTTGTGATATCCGGTTTGTTGTGAATTAAGTGAATATCACTAAACATTGTATAAAAGATATTCGACAAATTCGTCATCGGCCATTTTCTTTTGTTAGCAAAGGGAGAATAAGATATCATATGCAGTGTTCACTACGTTTCTCGATAGATGTGATATCGACTAAGAATAGAGACTGTATTATAGTCTCAACTAATCTAGAGCTCGCCTCTTTGCACTACACTGGTGTTTGTTCAACACAATCAACTGGATTTATTTAGTTAATATCAAACAAAACTAAACTCAATTGAGTCAATAAAATCAATGGTTGATAACGAAGATAACACCGAAAATATATCGATCATTCGAGACGAACTGTCACATTTAATCAATAATTCTCCATGGCGGAAACATTGGTGTTGACCAGTTCATTTATTTTATGTCTGCTTTCTCCTTTTACAATCTAACGTAACAGCTTGTGGTTCTGCCTACTATGTCCATCATAATTGGCAACTCTCTAATACCTGCAGTGTTATGCAACGGTCATTTCAACAGACGGATTACTAAACTTCTATTCAACGTATATTCGGATTACCAGAAATCCACTTAGTTGAAACAGTTGGTAACTATCACATACAATTATTTTATTGATTACAAAAAAAACAGAAACAGATACAAGATTTTAGTCTTCGGGGAATATAATAATAGGAGCACTCCGTCGGTTACGACGATGAGGGTCCCAGCTGATACGATCAACGGAACAGCTTGCTCGTGGAGATTCAGCGTGACACAGAGTGTGACAAGGCTGGCCCTTTGAAATACAGGTACAACAGAAAGAGGAAGAAAGAGTGAGAGAAAGTTGTGGTGAAAGAGTACAGCAGGGTTCACCACTATCCCCTGCCGGAGCCTCGTGGAGCTTTTAGGTGTTTTTTGTTCAATAAACACTCACAATGTCCGGTCTGGGAATCGAAACCGCGATCCTACGACCGCGAGCCCGCTGCCCTAACCACTGGGCCATTGCGCCTCCACACTCTTGTGGGGGAATAGATTTTGTATAAATGGTGGTGGTGATGGTGGACTGAAATAAACATTAAAAATATTTCCCATGAGATTCTTTAAAATAAAGAAAATTATTCTTTACTGAAACACGGTTGAGGAGATAAGGCTGCACGAAATAAAAAAAATCAGGAAATGGTAAAAATCAATTTTAGCATTTGAATAAATGATTGTTAATATTTATTCCTGTTCGTGATAGCCGTATATATTAAATAAACAAGGAAGATAGTTTGAGTCCAACTTTTCTGATAATATGAACACCAGGCTCATGAGCTCGGTAACAGGTTTATTCAGAAATCGATGCCGTAGACTATCCTCCATCTCAACGCACAGAAACATGTGGAATTGTGCTAAACCTTTCTCTGGTTGATTTGGGGTTGTTGAAGGAGTTGAAATATTCATGCTCTCACTACTTTTTTCGATTGTATTGAAAGGAGGGACCTTCCATTGTGGCATTAATATTTTATCTCTAATAAAAAAAAAATATATATATATATATATATATTAAAGCTACTATTCTGGCAGAAAATAAAGCGACCACATCTAATTGGAATTAAAAGACAGTGAGAATTGCATGAATTTCTACTAATTTAATGAAAATCTCAATCACGTTTAATTGTTTAACTAAGAAAATATTTATAAGCGTACCGTTATCACCCGACCCGTACCCAAATTTTGCAAGGCCAATCTCTTTAAAACAAATTTTTCTCCACTTTGCCTTTATCGTTTCGGGGTCGATAAATTAAGTACCAGTTGAATACTGCGGTCGTTCCAAGCGATAGGAGCCTCCTCCAAATTTTCGCGCCTTGTGTCTAGAGAAGAAAAGAAAGGTAAGCCTATTTTTCATATGTTCATTGCATTGTTCATGCGTATCTTTGTCGTGAATTCATGGTGGTTTTTGGAGCATTGGCTCTGATGTTAGCAAGTGGTATTATATACCGTACTGAACACACACGCACACACACTCACACACACACACACACACACACACACACACACA
>NC_043018.1:17090335-17095335 GCF_006345805.1 Octopus sinensis | reverse complement strand
TATCAATAAAATAATTGACATAGATAATTATTTACATATATACACACGTGCATATGCAGACAATCACCACATCTCCCGACACCCCGCAGGCACATATATACGCACACACACACACACACACACACACACACACATATGTATATATATATATATATATATATATATATATATTATATATATATATATATATATATATATATATATATATATATATATACGTTCATAAATGTATCTATATATGTATATATGTATGTATGGGTAATACACAGTCGCCATGATAGATCGTTAGCCACTTCACACATTTTTTTCTCTCCTTGTTTTTTCTGTGTCCCTTTCTGTAGAAGAGCGTAGGCCCGAAACGTAAAAGACTTTTTTCTATTCCTGAGCGTTATACTAATACATCTGTTTGTTTTGTACACCACCTGTCTTTGTCTTTTGTTTTTTTCGTAAACTCTCCCTATATACGTATGTATGGATGGATGTATAGATGAATGGACAGGTGAATGCATGTATGTATGCAGGCATATATGAATGGATGAATGTATGTATGTATAACGAATGGCAAGTTGAATCACAGAATGGAAGAAAGCGTATGAGAAACAATATGTCGCCTCTAAAGATAACAATTAACTCCGATTAGACGAATGGCTTCCCTTTGTTTTAACAGATTCCGATGTGTCTTTGATAAGTTACTACATCATCGTCTTTCGTCTTATCAGTGACACTAAAATATTGAATTATAAAGTGAATATGTTGTTGTGGAAATGAGTCAGATGTACGGCTTTGTGGTCGGGATGTTTACTTCAGAAAATGTTTGCTCCAGGTTTTATCTCATCACACGGCATTTTGGACAGGTTATTGAAAAATCTGTGGATCAATTCCTTATGAGTGGAGTAAAATAGATGGACTGTGATTTAATGGCCAACGTCTCTCTGTGTATGTGAGTGTGCGTGTGTATGTGAGTGTGCATGGGGAAGGGGTTAATCGAGATATTGTGGAGAGTAAAACGAAATAAATTGTGTTATGTATTTGAAAAAGGGCAGTTCCTGTATCCGTATTCAAATCTAAAAATTTCCTACATTCATTCAGCAATCGGACGAAGTATGAGGTTTCTCGTGAGTGCTACTGGTAACATTGATCCATGCAAACTGTTGCGCGGTCAGTCCGTGGGCGACTAATCTCTCATCACCTCCTGGTTAGCCTGGCGAAGAGAGTTCTTAGGAGCTCAGTAACATTAAAGACAAGACCTATATATATAGGATAACATTTTTCGAAAGAAATTCTATCAAAAGGTTAAATTTATAAACAACCTATAAACAAGATATATATATATATAATATATATATATATATATATATACAGAAAGAGGTAAAGGGAGACAGAGAGGTGGATAATCACTAGGTAGATAGATAGACTGAGAGATCGATAGATAAATACACAGATACATACATATATACACACATACATACTTACATGCATGCATACATAGACACATAGACATAGATATATAGACAAAGCGACACAGAGACAGACAAACATATATATCTATATACATCCATATGTATGTAAACACACACACAAGCACAGATACACACACACACACGCACGCACATACGTGTTTTTATATGCCCACACGACTCCCCATATTTGCTTGCCCATATAGAATACCAGACTCTGTGAGCATTTCGTTAAATGCTGTACTTCCGCATGTATTTGTATTTGTATGAAATTTTCTTCTGTTGTATCTTAAAATATATCGCATTAAAAATATATATCACCTGGATTTCCAGTAGGTAGTGTTTAGTATGTTATGGCTAATAACTTCATATATTTATGAATAATCTATATTAATAATGTCACGACATTTCTTTAAACTTTGCAGTGGGCAGATATTCAACTTTCCGTCAATGTATTATGTATAATAGAATACATTGTTACATTATTACTGTTTATAGTTGGTTTATAATATTCGGTATTGAAGGAAAACCGAGCCAAGAAATTTACGGTCGAGTAGAGTAACTCACGTTCTTGCGACTTTCTAAGTATGCAGTCTGCATATGAAAGCGACTAGCTATAGTTAGTGTGTTTATCTTGTCGATAAAAATACTTATTTCTTCTTTAGAATTTCTCGCACATTTTGCAAAGATCTGAGGTTTCATAGTTCAATTCCACAGCCATAGATTTTCGTGTCTCACATTTTCAAAATATATGTTGAATTTTGTTTATATTTAGTTGTGAGAATCAAGTTATGAAACCAATGTTTAAAATAATTACTTGTATTTTATCCTTATTTTCAATTGCTCCTTAAGAAACCTTTGAAACCACACTAAATGAAGGAGCTGGCTTTCACAAAACGAAGGCTCTCTCAAGCTGTACACTAACCGAAGCCTTTTTAGTGGATAAGCAATTCGGCAAATGTCGGTAGTAAAGCTTTTTAAATGGTACATGTCAGGCATTTCAATCCACCAGCTACTTCCATCTCTCTCTTTCTTTCTCTCTCTCTCTCACTCTCTCTCTCTCTCTCTCTCTCTCTTTCACTCGCTTTCTCGAAAAAGAGATCATTTCTAATTCAATCACACAAAACTCTGTAGACATTTTACCGCCCTTCAATTCTATTTTCTTCTTATTATATATCTTATATATTGATTTAATAGGAATATTAGAGGCTATCCTTGTACGTCTATCTGCTCGACTAGGTGGGCTATTGTTCATGTTTTCCCTTCCAGTTTCATTACAATTCCTTGTAGGTATCTAAATTTCCGAGTCAAGAAAAACAATCTCCTGAGTTATAATAGTAGGTGTATGAATTAAATACATCACTATTAGCTGATAATTGTGTAATACGTCTCGAAATTCCCTTTAATACCGATTTTAATACATTAGGGGGATGATTAGAGCACTTACTCTCACATCTAGTAATTTCACCTGGTTTTCTACAGAGATAATATAAGCCAGAGTTTATATCTAAAGTAGTGTCTAAGAAGTTAGCTTCCTTAAAGCCGTATTCGAAAGTGAGTTCTAGGTTAAAGCTTTTGAAGAATTTTCTGATTTTTCCCCAGTCTTTATATGACCGTTTGCACAAAGCATCATTCCTATAAAGACCACCCTGCAGTTTCAGTACTCAGACACATTAAGAGATATTCACCAACCAAATCAGTAATCTAGGCCGAGTTACTTGAACCCATAGCAATATCAAAATCATTAGGGGTGGGTTATGCACCTTGTACATAACCTGCCCTCAATTTCTATGATGATTTTCCTAGCTAAAATAATATCTATTTTGTTCCTGGTTATAAGAGAGAGGCTTTTAGCGAAAGTCAGGTACTCGTTTAAGAAAGTAGAGGGGATGCTAAATATATATATATATATATATATATGTAAATATCGGTGTGTATGTCTGTATGCCTGTATTTATACAGATGCTCAGAAATGTTTGGACTTTCTCATATAGTTTCTCCACTGTCTTGATTAAACAGAAATTGATCACAAAAACAAATAGAGAACGAAATACTTTTATTTCAATTATATGACTTCACTATTGCGTTGCATTTGACAGCTTTCTTCACAATATTCATAGATATGAATGAGAAAGTAATAACATTTCTTTAATTACATCTTGAAACTGAAGTAGACACCTCACTCGATTCTTATATTATTATAACATTCTATTGAAAACATATAAATGCATAAATAAAAACACAAATATTCCAATATGACACACATTTCTCTGTTAAAGTTTTGTCGGTCATCGTCATTAATTCCAACATCTAAGCATCCGTTTTACGTGATTTAAAGGACGACCCCATCTCCTCTGCCACTGATATCTGCACCATAGTCTATATCTCTGTTCAGATATAAATGAACTTTGATGTCGAGAGTCATTCAAAATGGATGGAAGATAATTACTGGTCACCTTGTTTAATTGCTTATGAATAGAGTAATTATGGTTTGGGGAAAATAAGTTAAGGAAAATGATTAACTGAAAACATCAGAAAATACAGACATCTAGCATTCTTTGAATAAAATGCTATATTTCGTTACAGAATTAAAAACAAAAACATAACTAGTGCCGGGCTGGCTTACTCTTCCAAATCCTAAATTATGGCTTTAAGATAATTATGAGACCAATAAGATTTGTAGAGGAACTGATCATAGACAACATGTTTTCTGTATACTCATTGCTTTTTGTAATTAAATATAGCACCTGCAAATAACTGATATATGTATATTCATTTGAAAGCAAGGGTAAGAAAGACACTGCGTAACAGATTAAATGGACTTTACATTAGTCTACTTGTTCAACGATGAGTAATGAATATAAGATGAAGAGCGAACTGCAATCAACTTCTTCCTGGCGGTCTTCATCACACTGTATTTTCTAAATATCTGTGAAGCAAGCATCTTCATATATATTCCACAATAATAAGGTACGAGGAAGCCACCACTGTATGTTCGATATATAAGTAGAAACATACTAAATTAGCACAATTTATTCTTTGTCAAATTTATAAGCAAAAGGCATTTGTAATAAATGTCTAGAATACGAAATATATTGATTGAAGGGATATAAACAAAGCTACAAAGCATCACGATGGTGACTTTTAATGGTTCTGTAGCTCAACCATCAGTATATGTACTCTGAACAATGACAGAGCATTTATGAGCCTGTTTCACCAGCTATTACTAGTAACCAAATCCACCTCAAAATTCACAGCACAATTTTAAATTCTCTTTGGAAATTTATAGAAGTTCAATGCAAGAAGTTTCACTCCCATATAAAAAGAAAATGAAAAATAAAAACCAGTGAGAGACAAGTCTTGTCAGATAGCTGTTTTATAATACCTGATATTAGTAAGGAGATCACAATCAGCATTCTAGGTAAGAGAGTCAGTGGCTAGGGAAGAGCAGAAAGACTCGTAGTAGCATCACAGTAGCAGCTATTAAATTACAATAAAAAAAACTATGATATATTGTTGGTGTTTTCAGAAACAATAATACTA
>NC_043018.1:17075335-17085335 GCF_006345805.1 Octopus sinensis | reverse complement strand
TCATTTACGTAATGTAGAGGGCTGTGTCAGTGCTGTAATCTTCTCAAACTTAGTAGAAACTCGTTAATGTACAATTGACTACTGTTTCTCTCGTTTGCAGATTTGATTTCAACTGTTCCTTGAGGTGAAACTTGGAATGTCGAGATAATTCAAACTTTCTCGAAATATTTTATCAAGCAAAAGCCTTTTTTCTACTACACCTACCACTTAAAGGCTTCACCTGCAGCATATTCGTATTATTCATAACCAACAGTACCAATTTCTATAAGGAAAACAAGGGAGATTTTAATATGTTATAGCGCATGCAGCAGACCTTCGTGACAACAGGTAGAATATCTGTCCTGTGATAATGGTCGCAAATTTTTGTACAAGGCCAGCAACTTCGGAGGAGGGATAAGTCATTTATATCAACCTCATTGTTCAGTTGCTATTGTTTTATCGACTCCGAAAGGACGAAAAGCAAAGTCGATCTCAGCGGAATATAAATTCCGAACGTAAAGACGGACGAGTAGCTGTTAAGTATTTTGCACAGCATGATGCCGAGGATTTTGTTAGCACACCGCCCTTATATATCTAGGGATTTAAATTATAATGTTCATTATGTAACTCCGATGTTCAATATCACATTGGACTGGCTATGAATAACATAGTCCTGCAAGATGCTGGGTGACTCCAATCCCTGAACCATGGGTGAAGGAAGACTTTTCAAGTAATCTGTTTCGGCGATCGTATATATACTCATATATATATATACAACTAGAACAGACACAGATATCAGTACCTAAACATATGTTCATATGTACCTATACATACACACACACACAGACACATCTAAACACATACTTAAATACTCACATACATACGCACATACACACACACAAATATATATATATATATATACAAGATAAGAAAATGGAGAAATACATCAAAATCAAATATCAATTACCAGATAATACTCAATCACATACTTTATTAAACCACCACATAAGAGACTGTAGGGTTCTCAATTTGTATATATATATATATATATATACATATATATATGTATTTATATATATATGTATATATATATGTGTGTGTGTATGTATATATATATATATATATATATATATAAATAATAAATATTAGGGAATATATCCAAATTTACAGGAAAAAAAAAATCAGATTTAGGATTAAATCCAATTTTATAGTAAAATATTATAAAATATTATTTGAGACAAAACCACTATTTTGCAAAACAAACAAGGAAAGACTTAATCAATACATAAAATTTAATAAATAGTCAAAAAAAACCGCCACTACAATCGTCTTGTCTTGATCGACAATCTTCAGGTGGACTTCCAATCTAAAAATCAAAATTTTAAAATATAAAAATAATACTTTTAAATAATTAAAGTATAATGAAAAAATATAAGTATATAATCCATATATACCTATATATAATCCATATCGAAAATATAGACTAATTACCACGAATTCCCTAAAAAAAAAACCATGATAAAACAAAACTCTTAAAAACATATAACGATAAAATCTCCCTTTGCTAAACTCTATAACAAACCTATATAGTAAACCCCCTAACCTAAACATTCACACACAAATACACACACGTAAACCACAAACTCACGACTTATACACATACCTATACTAACTTATAAACCTCAATATACACCAAAACCCACTCCCTCCCCACACAGAAAAATAACACATACATCCCAAAACCTAAATAACAAACCCATATACACATTCACACACAAAACACACTCACACGCAAAACACTCACACACAAAAGATACATATACTCCCTCACATATACGCCTATACATACTCACTAAACTCGACATATACAACAATACTTACACACCCACAAAAAACATTATATACATTTATGAGCTTTAACTCACCTTAGCATCTCTAACAAACAACTTGCAGTAACCCAATCCCATTCTCTATGCCTACCTCACTACTACACTATTCCATTCACATTCCAAGCAACGCTAGTCCACCACCCGGTTATTCACGTGGCAAAACGAACACCACTCAAAAATTATGAATGAAACAATGTAAAAAAATAACCAACACCTAAAATATACAAAATACCACAAATTACAAAAAAAACCATGATAAACCAAAACTCATAAAAGCATATAACGATAAAATCTCCCTTTGCTAAACCCTATAACAAACTTATATAGCAATCCCCCTAACCTAAACATTCACACACAAAAAACCCACACGTAAACCACAGACCCAAGACTTATACACAAACCTATACTAACTTATAAACCTCAATATACACCAAAAACCACTCCCTCCCCACACAGACAAATAAACATACATCCCAAATCCTAAATAACAAACCCAAATACACATTCACACACAAACACACACACACGCAAAACACACACACACAACAGATACATATGCTCCCTCACATATACGCATATACATACTCACTAAAACTCGATATATACAACAATATTTACACCCACACTCATACAGATAAATAAATTAATTATACAATTAAAAACTCACAACCAATCTCATATACATAAACACTCTTATGAAAACAACAATAAATACATCGTAATTAACCAGAATATCAAAAATAACATTATGACATAAGGATAAATCAAATACATACTTACAATTCAGTTACAAATTATGAAGTGAAATTAGATTTTTAGCCGTTAAAAAACCAAAAAATTACGTTACCATGGAAATAACTAATGTAAAAAAAGAATACGCGCCATAGAAAGTAAACGTCATTCATAGTATGAATGGAGAAATATAATAAATGGAACTAAAAAACTATTTCACGTAGCAAACCAACGCTACTTAAAAAAAATTTATTATGAATGGATTCTTTAAAAACAATCATGAAAAATCAATTATATACATTATGAGCTTTAGCTCACCCTAGCAACTCTAACAAACAACTTACAGTAACCCATACTCAATGCCTACCTCATTACCACCCTAATCCATTCACAATTCCAAGCAACACTAGTCCACCACCCGGTTACAATTCCCAACTCTACCCATTCATTCACAATTTCAACGACGTTCACTTCAACAACTCTACATATAAGCCTCAACATATACACCGGAGATACACTTACACATCCGTGCGGATGGGTGAGAGTATACATTAAGTGTAGTGATGGGGTTCCCAATCTAAACACATTTGTACCTGTGTGGTAGTCTCCATGTGTATATTCACGCACGGGTATAAATACAGGGGGTACACGCTCACTTCATTTACGTGTACCCCTCACATGTACATATGCATACTATTTTGGCTCGATATATGCAACAATGTAATCGCGCCCGTATGTGTGAGCATTCACTGGTTGTGCAATTCACCCATCTGGGTGTGATTGTGTGTAAACTTATCACTGTGGAGGTCGAGCTTGATACGTATATATTAGTGTGTATTAGGGGTTGTACGTACTAATTATGTTCATGTGCTTCACGCACTTGCGTCCATGTATGGAAGAATATATTGGGATTACTATGTAGGTGTAAATAGGGTATGGGGAGTTTTGTCATAGTATGGGTGTGGGTTTCATTTGTGATGGTGGTTAGTTGGTGATTATTAGTATGTTCAGTATATTAGGCTAGTATGTATTATTCAAGTGTGTATAATTGTATACATATAATTGGTGTGAAGGATTACTCCCCTTTTTTTTTTTTTTTTTTTTTTTTATTTTTATTTTTAGGGGATGTATATGTTTATTTATCCATGTGGGGCTGGAGTGGCCGTTAGGTGCATATGCTTAGGCTCACATGCAAACCCAAGTACAACGAATGAAGTGGGCACTTATAATTGTTATGGGTGTGTATTTATAAAAGACAATACCCAAATAAAATCTGTCAATTCAACATACAAATAAAAAACAAAAAACAAAGGGATCTTAAACATTCACACATACATACAAAACTCAATAAAAACACCACTAAATAACACCCAAAAACATATAAATATATCCTCAAAATACATATAACAAATGCAAAATAAAAATACATAATAAAATAAAATAAATAAAAATAAAAATAAAAAATAAAAAAAATAATATAATTATTAAAGTTTTAACGTACCATAAACTGCTAAATTAATATACATTAAAAATAAACTAATTAAACAAAGAAATATCAATAAAGACTAACTATAATTAAATCCTAGACAACATAACCAAAAATATATATCATCTAAACTAATTTAAACTAAACTAAAATAACCTAAAAGGGACTATTATTGCTATTTATCATGAAACTTATTATATAAGTAAAGTAACTTGTGTCTACTTTTATTTTGCGCTCCTCCCCAGTATTAAGTAAATTATCATACTTAAAATAAAATTTTTTAAACTCATTAGAGCATAAATAAAAACATTAGCTCCTATATTATATGATTTAGTTTTACAAATTATTTCCCATATTAAACTATAATTAATATTTAGTGATTTAAGACTCCAAATATACTTACTAAGTCCGGTTGAGTTGATTAAGTTTTATTTTTAAAAGAATTCATATGTTGTGCAATTCTTAGTTTTATTTTTGAGGAAGTAGAACCTATATAAACCGCTTTTGTGTAATTATTATTCTTAAAGTTATTATCATGTAATGTAACTATACATTTATACACTACATCGTTAATATCACAATTATTATTAATATACAATTAGATTTATCTCTACATGTACAATTAATATAAGTCTTATCATTATTAATATTATTATCAAATAATTCTTTTTATAAAATTATTCAGTTTATATTTATTAAATGAAGAAATAATGTTACCAACATTATTAGTGGTAGAGTAACCAACTCCAAAATTATTAAAAGAGAAAATGTTTCTATATTTACGATTATCTCTAATAAATAGTTCTATAACATCTAAAATCTCTTAATAATATTCGTTTTTAACTTGATCTCCATAAGGAACTATTAACCAAATTTTATTCTTATTAACCTTATTATTATTATCATTATTATAAATATATTTATAATTCTTTATTTATTAAATTATTATCAGAATTATATCTATGTACAGCATTTAAGGAATTATTAATATTATTAAATTTATCAATATAATTATTATAATAATTATTAAATTTATTTTTATTTATATTATTCTTATTTATATTATTATTATTATATTTATTATTATTATATTATTCTTATTTATATTTTTATCATTTTTATTTTTTTTATAATATCTATTATTTTTACCACTAAACGTAACAAAAATATAATTATTATTAGAAGTATCTCGAAAATTATCATTTAAATCATTATCGCTAATATTATAAATTTAATATTCTTATTATAACCTGCCCCTCTAAGGGCCTCATTATAATAATTAGCATGTTTATTAAAAATCTCTATATCATAAGAGAGTAATGAAATACGTTTACTTATATTATTAATCAACGATTTTTTAATAGAAAATGGGTGATTACTATTAACATTTATATATCTAAGGTTCTCATTAAGTTTATGATATGGTTGTGTTTTACCTGTAATAAGATTAAAATTAACATCTAAATAATTAACATTATAATTCTCCTTATATATAGTAATACGTAAACCATATCTTTTAAAGAAACTATATAGTTTTTTCTTATATACTTCTAGATTCCTATTAGTACAATTTTTTGTAACTAGTAGAAGATCGTCTCTATATAAACCACCCTCTATCTTAAGATTTTCTAATTGGAGTTCAGATAAAAGAAAAATACCTACTAAATCAGTAGCCTGTGCAGAATCTGGTGCTCCCATAGGTATATCAAAACAATCTCTAGTATCATTCCTAGCCCATAATTTATTTTTATATTTAATTAGCGATTTCCTAGCCATTTAATTACATTAACTTCTTCCCGTGACATGCCCACTTTATTCATTGCGAAAATAAGCGCTTTATTAAACACAATTTCATTAATAGAAGAATAATAATTATCTAATCTATTTGAATAAATTTATAACGATTTTTATCTTTAATATTATTAAACCATTTCAATGTATAATTATTACTAAACCATAATTTTAAATAATTAAGTTTATTTAACTTATCAATATATTTATCTAAAATAAATTTACTTAATTTACCTAGGTCCGATTTACATGGGCAAATTAATCTAACTTGGGAACCCCATCACTACACTTAATGTATACTCTCACCCATCCGCACGGATGTGTAAGTGTATCTCCGGTGTATATGTTGAGGCTTATATGTAGAGTTGTTGAAGTGAACGTCGTTGAAATTGTGAATGAATGGGTAGAGTTGGAATTGTAACCGGGTGGTGGACTAGTGTTGCTTGGAATTGTGAATGGATTAGGGTGGTAATGAGGTAGGCATTGAGTATGGGTTACTGTAAGTTGTTTGTTAGAGTTGCTAGGGTGAGCTAAAGCTCATAATGTATATAATTGATTTTTCATGATTGTTTTTAAAGAAGAATTCATATAATAAATTTTTTTTAAGTAGCGTTGGTTTGCTACGTGGAAATAGTTTTTAGTTCCATTTATTATATTTCTCCATTCATACTATGAATGACGTTTACTTTCTATGGCGCGTATTCTTTTTTTACATTAGTTATTTCCATGGTAACGTAATTTTGTTTGGTTTTTTAACGGCTAAAAATCTAATTTCACTTCATAATTTGTAACTGAATTGTAAGTATGTATTTGATTTATCCTTATGTCATAATGTTATTTTTGATATCTGGTTAATTACGATGTATTTATTGTGTTTTTCATAAGAGGGTTTATGTATATGAGATTGGTTGTGAGTTTTTAATTGTATAATTAATTTATTTATCTGTATGAGTGTGGGTGTAAATATTGTTGTATATATCGAGTTTTAGTGAGTATGTATATGCGTATATGTGAGGGAGCATATGTATCTGTTGTGTGTGTGTGTTTTGCGTGTGTGTGTGTTTGTGTGTGAATGTGTATTTGGGTTTGTTATTTAGGATTTGGGATGTATGTGTGTTAATTGTCTGTGTGGGGAGGGAGTGGTTTTGGTGTATATTGAGGTTTATAAGTTAGTATAGGTTTGTGTATAAGTCTTGGGTCTGTGGTTTACGTGTGGGTTTTTTGTGTGTGAATGTTTAGGTTAGGGGGATTGCTATATAAGTTTGTTATAGGGTTTAGCAAAGGGAGATTTTATCGTTATATGCTTTTATGAGTTTTGGTTTATCATGGTTTTTTTTAGGTAATTTGTGGTATTTTGTATATTTTAGGTGTTGGTTATTTTTTTACATTGTTTCATTCATAATTTTGAGTGGTGTTCGTTTGCCACGTGAATAACCGGGTGGTGGACTAGCGTTGCTTGGAATGTGAATGGAATAGTGTAGTAGTGAGGTAGGCATAGAGAATGGGATTGGGTTACTGCAAGTTGTTTGTTAGAGATGCTAAGGTGAGTTAAAGCTCATAAATGTATATAATGTTTTTTGTGGGTGTGTAAGTATTGTTGTATATGTCGAGTTTAGTGAGTATGTATAGGCGTATATGTGAGGGAGTATATGTATCTTTTGTGTGTGAGTGTTTTGCGTGTGAGTGTGTGTTTGTGTGTGAATGTGTATATGGGTTTGTTATTTAGGTTTTGGATGTATGTGTTAATTTGTCTGTGTGGGGAGGGAGGGGTTTTGGTGTATATTGAGGTATAAGTTAGTATAGGTATGTGTATAAGTCGTGAGTTTGTGGTTTACGTGTGTGTATTTGTGTGTGAATGTTTAGGTTAGGGGGTTTACTATATAGGTTTGTTATAGAGTTTAGCAAAGGAGATTTTATCGTTATATGTTTTTAAGAGTTTTGTTTTATCATGGTTTTTTTTAGGGAATTCGTGGTAATTAGTCTATATTTTCGATATGGATTATATATAGGTTATATATGGATTATATACTTATATTTTTTCATTTATACTTTAATTATTTAAAAGTATTATTTTTATATTTTAAAATTTTGATTTTTTAGATTGGAAGTCCACCTGAAGATTGTCGATCAAGACAAGAAACGATTGTAGTGGCGGTTTTTTTGACTATTTATTAAATTTTATGTATTGATTAAGTCTTTCCTTGTTTGTTTTGCAAAATAGTGGTTTTGTCTCAAATAATATTTTATATATATATATATATATATAACGGTGGTTAAGATATTTAAATTTTAAGGTATACATTCTTTTATTCTTTTATTCCCTTATTCGTTCCAGTCATTCAGCTACGGTCCCTTGGCGACAATGTAACTTCTATTTGTATTTTGGCCCGATGTGTTGCTGTGAGTTACCTCGCGTTTGGGTAATTACCACTTCCGATATCTATGAAACATACGTAACCTGGATTTTAATCTACCTGATTTTCTAACTTCGTATATGTATATCTATCTATCTATCTATCTATCTATCTATCTATCTATCTATCTATCTATCTATCTATCTATCTTTCTATCTATCTATCTATCTATCTATCTATCTATCTATCTATCTATCTATCTATCTATCCATCTATCTATCTATCTATCTATCTATCTATCTATCTATCTATCTATCTATATGTCTCTCTGTCTGTTTATATCTCTCTCTCTATCTCTCTGTATACATATATATATATACGTATATATATACATATTTATATATATATATATATACATATATATATATATGTGTGTGTGTGTGTAAATATTTACATATTTATATATATATATATATATATATATATATGCATATATGTATATATATGCGGAGGAGAGGCAGACAGACAGACACATATATATATAGATAGATAGATAGATTGATTGATTGATTGGTTGATTAAGATATAGATACAGACAGGTGTAATAAACGCTTATAAATTACAGATATTACACATAAATTACGCACGTTCTTTTTATGTATATACGTAGGCGCGCCCATGAATGTTTAGTCTACTTAGAGTTTGCAGAGAAGTATGCATGAATATAGAACGGTTAACCGTACATCAAAGACAGATACAATTGTACTTGAATCATTGTTTGTTATAATTAAGAACGAAACAGAGTGCAGAAAATTGAGTAGAAACATTTCAAGTCTAATTGAAGGAATTAATACTCTTGTATGAAGACGTTGCTTCCTCCGTAAAATAGGAAAATGTGAAAGAAACACTTGAGTGAATTTCGATGCTAAAAGGTAGAATAGGTGCATAGCTTTTCATCATGTATTTATAATGGAATATAAATATAGTAAAAAGCATGATGAGTATATTACTGTTAAACTTCAAAAGGAAACGCTGTTGTAGGACAATGATGATTGGATGTTAACGGTAAAAAGAAATATTCTGTAAATGAATCTTCGTATTATGAAGTACAACAAAAAAGCTATCTTCGGTGTCATTTGAATATTTGATTATTAGTGGCGGAAGAAATGCGTTTCTACGATTATAAGTGAGAGAATATGTAAGGTGGAAATTAGAAGTTAACATGGGTTTACTGAGTTCGAAAGCGAGAAAAAACTACATTGTACATTATTGCGTTAATCCTGATTGATATGCGTGGAAACAGCAGCTATGATTATAATTACACAAACGACTAACAGAACCAAGGGGACGGATGGAAATTGAAAGAAACATTAGTGTAATATAGATACAATTTCCTGCACTTAGTTTTATGTTACAGTGAAAGTTCAATTCTAGGCTATCCATCTCTCTCTCTCTCTCCCTCTCCTCCCACCAACATCTTTCTCACTCATTCACTCACTTTCTCTCAGTCTCATTGTCCGGAAAGAGATCAAAGAGGAAAAGGATCCCATCAACTTTAAACGGAGTCTGGATAGATTCCTTCAAGGAATACCAGATAAGATACAACTCACCCAACAAAAACTCACTACTTGAATGGACTATAAACAAAACTTGACTTAAACAGGATTCAAATAATCCTATCAGGTGGTACTATTAAGTTAGACATGGCCTGGACCAATCTTTGGTCAGAACATATCTAAGTTTTATCCAAGTTACATATATATATATAT
>NC_043018.1:17060335-17072835 GCF_006345805.1 Octopus sinensis | reverse complement strand
TGCAACCGTAACGGTTTTTTTAAATATACTGCCCACGCTTCCTGATGAATTCCTTTGCTGTAGAGTAAGGGACTTCATCCTATATTGCTTAGTAGTAAACTCGATGCTTGCTACAGGAGGACTGGTAACCATTACAATTTGTAGCGGCGAAAGGTCTGGACGTTGTTTTCTGAGGCTGACCAAAGAATTTTTATTTTTAGATATAAATGATGTACTCAAGTGTAGTTATGTTTTTAGCTTGTGCTTTTTCCATGATCATACGTGAGTATTTTATTTATATCCCATCGAAATTTCTACTGAAGAAGGAATATATCTTTTTTTATAAGATTAAGTCCGAAATTGATTCAATATAGAGATAACGAAATTTAAATTTTCTAAAGGTTAGTTGCCCGTTTTCAGTTTCAATTTTCCTGTAACAAGCGGATTATAAGTGGATAAAACAGTGTATTTGGCTTTAGAATAACCCTCTTTAGCCCTTAATTATATGATATATATATATATATATATATATATATATATAACGTTAAGATTTCAATAAAGCGAACTCAGAATTTACATTTACTAATAGTGTGAAAGACTGAGTGATTGTTTACCTTAAACGATTTCGCGTTCTTCCATATCATTCGATGTGGTTGGCCAGAACCGGAATCATATTAGAGTTTTCGTAAGGTACATGCTCACTATATGTGTTTGTGTGTGTGTATGTGTGTGAGTGAGTATTGCGTGGGTGTGTATTATTCAGGTTCGTATGCAAATCTGTACGTATGTGATATGTATACGGATGTATGTAAACATACTTAGTACAACAGAACAGCAAGCAACAATAAATGCGAAATAAGAGAGAGAGGGGGGGCAGAAGGAGAGAGAGAGAGGGGGGAACAAGGAGAGAGAGAGAGAGAGAGAGAGAGAATAAGCGGAATTGCTGTCAGGAATCTATAATGTAATTTAGAACCTTCAAGATTTTGAACATCGAATATATGTTCAAAATAAATTATTTAAATATTTAAATCACCTGAATATGGGAAGATGACAATCAAAGACATGATCTGGAACTGAATATTAATGTAGAACATTATTTGCCAGACAGTTTTCGTTAGGGAAATTACTTCTAATACATATATGCATAGAATTTCCTTAAGCATTCAGAACACTTCCTCAGATTGTTATGATTCGGTGTGTAAAGTGAAATAAGTGTGGAAATAGTTGAAGGTCTTATCACAGTCACCATTTGGGTAAGAAATGTGATCTGCATAGAAAGGTTTTGATTTCGATCCCACTATGCAGTATCTTAGGAACCCAGCTGCAACAATACAGGCTTAGTTTTATCGGTTGACCTTTGACGTCTGAGTAGAATTTAGTCGAGTAAAACTGCGCCGAATTTCGTCAAGCGCACGTACAATGGCGTACATATGTACACGCTCATCTTTCTATTTCTTCGCCTGAAAAAGATCCTGGAACAAGAAAGTCTGATAAGCGTTGTGAACAACCAACTTATTTCCCAGTAAATTAAATCTACTGCATCCATGAGTACAATATTTCCATGTATATAAGTAATCGCATAAGTAAGATAGTAAGGACAGGACGGACAGACAGAAAGAGGGAATGTAGGCGCAGGAGTGGCTGTGTGGTAAGTAGCTTGCTAACCAACCACATGGTTCCGGGTTCAGTCCCACTGCGTGGCAAGTGTCTTCTGCTATAGCCTCGGGCCGACCAAAGCCTTGTGAGTGGATTTGGTAGACGGAAACTGAAAGAAGCCTGTCGTATATATGTATATATATATATATATATGTGTGTATATGTTTGTGTGTCTGTGTTTGTCCCCCTAGCATTGCTTGACAACCGATGCTGGTGTGTTTACGTCCCCGTCACTTAGCGGTTCGGCAAAAGAGACCGATAGATTAAGTACTGGGCTTACAAAAGAATAAGTCCCGGGGTCGATTTGCTCGACTAAAGGCGGTGCTCCAGCATGGCTGCAGTCAAATGACTGAAACAAGTAAACAGTAAAACAGTATAGGAACACTATACATGACATTGTTTCCATATGAAACTATGACGTACAAACAAATCACTGATTACTTCATTGCGTGAATATATTTCACAGAATACGATCATCAATCATTTTTCGTATACGAATACGGGTATATTGAAAACAAGACTGTTGGCAAAATTGTTCACACACACACGCATACACACACACATACACATACACTCACGCACACATACACACATATGATTACAGCGGTACATATCTCATGCCATGTGCATTAAAATCTGTATTTACTCTCTTCTGAATCTGACACAGATGGATAAATCTTACTTATTATTATTATCAGCAATCATCTTGTAAGACAATTTCATAGTATTAACAATACATTCTCAGTTTGAGTTATACGCTGAGGAAAGTGATCCTGCCTCCTATCACAACACAGCTGGAGACACTTGATTCTGCTTCATTGAGACCATTATCTAAACTTTCGTATTCTGAGTGATTTACTCTGAGTAATTTTCCTTAACCCTCTCTGTTGAAATATGCAAATTACATGTGACCAACTATATACATCAATCTATTGAGTCATCCCATAATTAATGCGTTCTGTTTTTTTTTTAATTGCATGAACTAAAATTCGGAGGGGTAATTTTACAAGTTTTGAAGAGAGCAGTTTGATTTTAACAGTTATTTTTTTCAAAGCTATAATGGAAGTAAGAAAGGAGCGTGTTCGGCATATTTTGCTTTATGAGTTCAATAAAGGCAACAAGGCAACGGGAAGTAAGAGGAATATCAATGCCGTTTATGGGGATCGGACAATACGCGTAAGCTAATGTCAATGGTGGTTCCAGACATCCTGAGCTGGAAACTACGATCTAGAAGACGATCCTCGTCCTGGAAGATCAGTCGAAGTCAGCGAGGACATCCAAAAAACCCAGGTGGAACAAGAAAAAAAACCATCGTAACTCTTAAGGAACTAGCAGAGAAGCTTGGATTTGGTCATTCAACCAGTCATCGACACCTGCGTGCCATCGGAAAAGTCAGCAAATTGGGTCACTAGATTCCTCGCAAACTTTCCGAGTTTAATCCCACGCACAAGGTTAATGTGTTCCCTTCTTTGCTGACACATCTCACGAAGGAACCTTTTTCGGACTGAATAGTGACTGGTGACGAGAAATGGGTTCTCTATAAAAATATCAAGTGCCGAAGACAGTGGGTACGGAAAGGAGAAACATCGGCACCCCAGGTCTTTAGCCACGTAAAGTGTTGTTAACTGTTTGGTGGGATATGAAAGGTTTAGTCCATTTTGAACTTTTAAACCCAAACAAAATGATAACAAATTCGATCTACTTCGAGCAGCTTGAGTGGTTTAAGTCAGCGCCAGCAGAAAAACGACCATTTTTAATTTCAAGACGAAAGGTGTTCCTCTATCAGATTAACGCTCGGTCACATACAGGGAGGATAACTTTCGAAAGACTGGAGAAGTTTCAATGGGTAACGATGCTCCACCCACCTTATTTGCCGGACATTGCCCCATCTGATTATTCTTTATTCCGCAGTCTTCAAAATCATTTGAACGGACAAATATGAATTCTATGAGGTCAGAACAGTACTGGAGAAGTATTTTTCGTCAAGAACAACAGAATTTTGGAAGGGGGGCCTTGCGAGTCTACCAGGTACATGAAATAGCATTGTAGAAACTGAAGGAAACTATATTTTAGATTAAAAAAGAAATTTGCTCTTAATCTTGAAAACTAATCTTGTAAATTAAAAGAAATATTAAAATCCGCATTATTTTGGGGATAATCCAATATTTTCATATGGAAAATGAAAGTATCTCCTTGCGAACTAAGACTTCTCGGCTAATGAAGTCATTTATTCTGCAACACATTTTTTTCATATTTCTCTTTATATCAGATATTTTTGAAGATATTTAATTCAGTGAAATTTTCTATGTAAAATGCATATCATATAAGTTATAAATGTAATAAAGCAAACCACAGTTAATACTTAAGATTTTTGTCCTTCATTTCTCTTAATGACATCTACAAGAGATTAGTTCATTGCCTCGCATTTGAACGTAAAATAAATATGTTTTTAATGGGGAATTAATTGAACAGATATGAATGTATAAATCACATTTATCTAACTAAAAATATAAGGTTTTGATGCGTTTTAGAACAAGAAGACATGACTACAAAATGAGAAAAAACTATTAATCCGCAAGATTTCAGACATTCTGACAAATTTCGGATTATTGTTGGGTACATAGCCGACACATTTGTTTTTTATTGCAGGTGTACAGTTTTGGAAAAGAAAAACAAGTAGCAATGTGGTCGTTGAAGGTCGAAGTTGAAGATCAATGTTCTTTCTTTTTTTTATGATCCGTTTTTAAAAGTATACGTTGCTGAAAAAGTAAGTATTATTTGAAAAAAGTTAGCAAATGAACATATATTTGCAAAAGCGGTCAAATTCATAGTTCAGTCTGGGCTACTAGAATGGGAGTTATACGGGTCAATTTTCATTTCGTTAGTACGTATGGTAAATGAGAAACCTACAAGAGAAACCTACACACACACACAAAACCACACGTGCATTCACACGCATGCACACTCACTCATACATACCTATGTACGCATACATACACCATACATACACAACTATCCATTCATTGATCCATCCATACATATATTTATATCTATCCATCTATCCATCCATCCATATATACATACATACCTACATACACACACGCACGCACACATGACACGCATGCATACTCACAAAGATATGGTGTACTGTTCTCTGAAGGTAACATCGCCAAAAGAAGTACTCCATTTGATGAGAGATTAATATTCTCTAATGAACGCAGTAAATGATTTTATGAGCTACAACTACGTTTCATGCCATGACAACAACAAAGACAATATGTGGCTTCTTGCAATACTCAGGCTGTGATCACATGACATATACGAGCTAAAACAGGGCACACACTCCAACCGGAACTTATCCATCAGTTGACATGAAGAGCATCATTACATGAAGGGCATCATTACTAGCAAGTGTCTACCCGCTATTAAAACTGTCGCGATCCAGAAAATTCTCACCTAGACCAGGATTGCATTATTAAATCCATCATATGTGACGCAGATGTCTCATCGACTCTACGTGATATCCTAGTCGAAAAGAATAGTCACATCGCATTGCGTGAAAGAAAAGTCAAAAGTCACTATGCTAACCACATATCTTCCTTCCAGCTCAGGGACAAAATTAAAGCCACTAAGTTGGCTTGCCACGTATGAAGCTTGAAGTTGAACGCAAATACCACATATAATAAAGTGGAAAATAGTTTTAAAAATCCATGGCATATGTTAATGGATAAACGAAATTATAGCTATACGATCTAAGAACTCCACTGCGCTGATGAATTCCAGATCTGAAATTTTCAGCTGATGTAAATATATGGAGAAGTTCGGACTGGTGAGCTGGAAAATACCGCCATTCGCGAATTGAGGAACAGTAGTACAGACTCTGACCTCTATCCGTTCAAGCTTTTTATGGCTTTAGGAGACATGAAATTAATTTTCTCCCTTTTTCTCTTTTCTCCTATTTTATTTTCCCTTTCTTTTTCCGGGATGTTCACACTTTCACTTTTTACTTCTATCTTCTTCCTGCATTTTCTCGTATATTCTCATATTTTATTGCCCTGTTTTAGCTTTGTACATGTCGAGTGAGTACAGCCTGAAAATTGCATGAAGGCGCCAGGCATATTATAAAATATACATGTGTGTATGTGTGTACAACTCTCAATTCTTGAATTATTTTACCTAAACATTTTAAAGGTAACTTTGTAGTATCGTCGGCAAATGTAACTGTTAGAACAGAAATAATGTGGCGGAAATTACTAACAGAGATGTTAATAATTCAAAACTAAAGTAAATAATTAAATTTAGAGAATGAGGATAATTAAAACTAAATAAATAATAAAGAAAGAGAAATAGCCAGAATATTATTTATTCGCAAATTGGAAATACTGAGGAAGTTAGAGGTGAAGAACATAAAGTTTCGCTTTAAGATTATTCATTGAATATCGGCTTATGTGCTTGGAACGTCTAAAATGTAAATGATTTAGGAGAGCATTCCAAAGGCTGAAAATATCCAAATGAAGTTAAGGTCGAAAAGTACCAGTTTAATTTGTTTAAAGAGAGAAAATGTTTCTTCTAGAAAGGTAATCTGGATCTAAAATAACATTATTTGAAGAATATCATTAATACTGAGAAGTCTTATAATTAAATATTAAAGGCCAATACTTAAATATTTTTTCGGTGGAAATTGACAAGTGAGAAAAGTATTTTGAATAAAATATCTTTCTTATAGACAGATGAAAAACGGCAGAAATTTTAAAGAAAACTAATTCGGTCGAAAATTCCCAAAACGTAAATACTTAAACATGTTAATAGAAATAAAAATACATTCTGTTTGATAAATTAACAAATACAAAAAGAAAGAAATAGGTAAGTCAAAAAAATATATATACGTGTCCAATATCATGGACACGTAGAAATGGCGGTATAAATTACCTTTATTAACCCTGGGTATGGATACGCAAGTTTATGCTCACAGGAAACAGGTAATAAGAAGATTAACAAAAGTTTATCAAGAATCAAATTTAAATTAGGCAGGAAATGGAGAAAATTGTTGATCAACAAACAAATTGCCTACTATCGGTTATAATTATATTTTAATTCAAAACTTTAACATTGCTAGAAGCCGTTTCTGCTACCTATGTCAGTCGGCGCTGCCCAATGCAAAATGGTATGATTCCAATTTGTTAAGCCTTCTTTCCTCATCTCCTCTTTCCTATTCTCTTCTTCCATTTTATATGTGTGCATTCACTCTGATGAAGCTCCGAGTACCAGATCGGATGTGCTATAAAATATGACGAACATTATTCTCATAAATTTCTTTAGCAGCACCGCCTTGCAGAGGTAGCAGAAACGGCTGTTAGCAATGCTGAAGTTTTGTATTTAAAAAGATAATAAGCGATAGTAATCAATTTGTATGTTGATCAAAATTCTCTCTATTTCTGCTAAATTTGATATATAAATATATATATATATATATATATATATATATATATATATATATACCTAAGTGTCGAAGGATGACAATGACTGCTCAACACCGCATTTGTGGATGTAATTTCTTTATTTATGAATTATGGCTACCATTGTTTTCATGTCAACAAAAGTAGGAAGATATCTTAGCGTCCTAACAATAATTGTAACATATATATAGATAGATAGACAGACTAACAGATATAGATCGATATGTAGATGTATGCGTGTATGTGTATATCTGTACCTATGAGTGTGTATATATAAATATATACAAATTCTTACAGTAACATACACACACAACATCTATATATGAAATAGCTACCGCTAGATCTCTTCCAAACGTTTATGAGCTTGACATTTCTATGGACGATTCATGATGTATCTTTGCTTTTGTTGTAAAAATTTCAGTTTATTTGTGTTGTATCTATTTTGCCATTAAGTCAATTTTCCCAGCTCAAACTTCTTGAGAATCTCTGACGCAGTGAAAATGAACGAATCAAAGATACCAGCGACAGTAAAGGTTCCTCCGACGATGGCGCATACCTACGATAACAAAAATTACAAAACAGTATGAAAGTTTTAATAGAGAATAAGTTATTCTTTGAAGAGTAACATAGTTGCATATATGTAACTACAAACAGTGCTATAAAACATGAATAATTCAGTTTCGTGTTGGTGTTAAATAGTTCCAGCGTTATCAGGAACCTCAGGTTCAAATTATATATTTCAGAATACCAATGCGTTTGGTATGTTACATTTGTAATTTTTTACACACATGGAGAGAGGTGTGAAAGAATTTGTGAGATTTCAAACTTATGAATTTGTTTTCCTACTTCACTTTGAAGAGAGAAGTTTCAGTTATTTTGACACCAATCTTTATTTTCACACAGGCCCACATACACGCACAAACACACACTCATACATATGTATATATTATATGTATATGAAATGGAAGCACTCCGTCGGTTACGACGATGAGGGTTCCAGTTGATCCGAATCAACGGAACAGCCTGCTCGTGAAATTAACGTGTAAGTGGCTGAGCACTCCACAGACACGTGCACCCTTAACGTAGTTCTCGGGGATATTCAGCGTGACACAGAGAGGGACAAGGAGGGGGCCCGTTGAAATACAGGTGCAACAGAAACAGGAAGTAAGAGTGAGAGAAAGTTGTGGTGAAAGAGTACAGCAGGGATCACCACCATCCCCCTGCCGGAGCCTCGTAGAGCTTTAGATGTTTTCGCTCAATAAACACTCACAACGCCCGGTCTGGGAATCGAAACCGCGATCCTATGACCGCGAGTCCGCTGCCCTAACCACTGGGCCATTGCGCCTCCACATTATATGTATAATAGTACAAATGAAAGTAGGATGATAATGGAGGGGCGGTTGGACAACGTGAGGTTAAAACATATGCAGAAATTTTTGGTCAATATGAAACACCAAGAAATAGAAGTTGTGCGCAGTGAATTGAATTTCGGAAGAAGGAACGCGCGAACTTGTGTGACGTTTTGGATCAATCGTCATCAACGGAGGTCAAGAAAGGAATATGGAAGACAAAAACATAAAAAAGATACATGTTTAAAGCATTTGTGTATCTGTCCACAGGAAATATATAAATATAGGATATATATATATAATATATATATATATCGCCATGTTGATTCGTTAGCTACTGCACGCATTTTTTTTCTCTCCTTCTTTCTGTGTTTTTCTCTCTCTGTGTATCTTTCTGTTGAAGAGCGTAGGCTCGAAACGTTAAAGACTTGTTTTATTTATATTTCCTGAGCGCCATACTAATACAATTGTTCGTTTGTTTTCCACCTGCCTTCGTCTTTTGTTTATTTTCATAAAGCTTCCCGTTATATATATATATATATATATACATATTAGAGGGAAACCACTATGTGGACATTAATCGATTACGTTTTCGTTGTTTTGCTAAAATTTTCTTGAGAATATTTCTTAGTGGTAAGACCATAGCGGATCTATTTCTAGCATAAGGGTGTACACATAGTGGATTCCCTGTAATATGTATATAATACAATTTTAGTGAACCTTCAGTTTTTTTTATATGCTAGACCACTGGTGTGAAATCGATGTTAATTAAATTAATGTCTAATTTCTCACCATCATTTAAAATCTATATATATATATGGGTGTGTACGTGTGTGAGTGCGTTTGTACATTATAGAAGCAACATTTTTGTATACAAATGAAAGTTCGTCTTTGAATACAGCACAAATGATATGTGATGGAATTTTCTATGGTATAATATTCTAAAGGCTTCCAGAAAACTTCGTGTATGAATGCGTGTGTGTGTGTAGAAACACACACGCGCACATATAGTATATTTATGGCACTTTGGAATGTAAACACAGAGCAAAGGCATAATAAATAAAATCGCAGAGTAGTAGGAGGAGAAAAAGAAGAAGAAGAGGAAGAAGAAGAAGAAAAAGAAGAAGAAGAAGAAGAAGAAGAAGAAGAAGAAGAAGAAGAAGTCAAAGAAGAAGAAGGCAAAGAAGAAAAAGAAAAAGAAGAAGGAGGAGGAGGAGAAGGAGCAGGAGAAGAAAAAGAAGAAGGCAAAGAAGAAGAAGCAAAATAAAAAGAGGAAAGAGGAGGAGAGGAGAAGAAGAAGAAGAAGATGAAAAAGGCAAAGAAAAAGAGAAAGAAGAACAAGAAGAAAGAGAAGGAAGCGGGGTACTGTTTGATATACCTGTTGGTGTGAATTTTCAGGCAATCGCTACTGGACAAAAGTTTTACGATCAAAGAATGATCAGACACCGTGCAACGATTTTAAATCGAACAACAGGTGATTTCAGTGAGATTAAGAAAGGCTTGCTTGCAGATCATTCAACCATGTAGATATTGCCTTCGCAATAATATTCCAAAAAACATCCAAGTGAAGTGACAATATGTTTCAAACAAGAAATACTTACAGTGGTCAGGAATGTGTAAAATGGCTTCCTCTTTTCGTGATAGCGAACAGTAATGGGGCTTAAATCATAGCGGAACCAAATAGCAGGAAGAGTCACAGATCCTTGCATGAAATTAATTTCCTGACAATTAGAAAGGGGACAGATAACCAAGGTCATACGTATGTGTGCGTGTGATAAAAAACAAAACAAACATTAAATAAGAAACGTATCTAATATACTTGTAGAATCAAATATATTTGATAGGATTATATTCACAATATTTACGATGTTTCGCTAAAGATACTTTATTTAAACTGAGGGTTTGCAAAGTTCGATGTTATGGTTACCAAATTATATGTGTATGTGTGTGTGTGTGTGTGTTGTGTGTGTGTATGTGTGTGTATGTGTGTGTGTGTGCGTGTGTGACCACTGCTTGACAACCGGTGTTGGTGTTACAGGTATTTTCAAATCCTTGTAATCTAGCGGTTCGGCAAATGATACCGACAGATCAAGTACCAGAAAAAAAAAGAAAGATAGAAACTTACCCGAGTTGTATAAGTATACTGGAATGGATAGTGCATTGCGCCATTGAGGTTTTCGTAGACTGTTGGCACCACTCTTATGATATAATCAAATGTTACGGACTCTTTAATAATGGAATGGAAAAGAATAAAAATAATAGAAATATTAATGAGCTGAGGGATTTCGATATTATTTTTAGGTTATTTTTGAAAAGCTTATTCAGTAGTGGAAGGGAAATACTCATAGAATTTTGTTGATTCAACAATATAGTGTGGCTGAATTTATACTCAATCCAAAGACCTATCCTTAATTTTTATATCAGACTCGACTTCGCTAAAGATACGCAGGAATCGGGTGGAAGCTTTACATTAGCGATGGTGTAGGGTAGCCAGTCCGGTTGTTGCGAATAGGATTGGGATTCGTATAAGCAGGAAGGTTCTTAATATTTTCTTAATCCATAGTATTAGAGAAGAAACTGAAATTGTTAAATCCTTATATATGTTTCTAGTTTTTATATACATCGGATTTCTAATTAGAAACTCCCTCTTTCTCTGACCTTAGCTCTCTCTCTATCTCTCTCTCTCTGTCTCTCCCTCTCTCTCACGCACACACACATACACATACCTATTTCTTTACTACCCACAAGGGGCTAAACATAGAGGGGACAAACAAGGACAGACAAACGAATTAAGACGATTTTATCGACTCCAGTGCGTAACTGGTACTTTATTTATCGACCCCGAAAGGATGAAAGGTAAAGTCGACGGCAGACGAAATACGGCTACGCATTTCGCCTGGCGTGCTAACGTTTCTGCCAGCTCGCAGCCTTAACATACATACACGTACCAGTACACACACATACCAATGCACACACACACACACACACACACACACACACACATACCAATACACACACACACACACACACACACATACCAATACACACACACACACACACACACATACCAATGCACACACACACACACACATACCAATGCACACACACACACACACACACACATACCAATGCACACACACACACACACACACACACACATACCAATACACACACACACAACACACACACACACATACCAATGCACATGTAAGTATGTTTATGCGTATGTTACACTTCGTATAATATTTCGTCACTACGAATTTAAAGTTCTTAACATGTGGGGCAGAAGTTGTCTATGCGTCTGGCGTTGTTCCATGACAGCTAAGCAAATTATTTAATAATGCAGCTGTATCCGTTCCATCCGTAGCCAAGATGGGGGAAATCCTGAATGATGCGACAGAAGCGCTTAAAAACGTTTGGAGGCCAATGTTACCAAAGCTGCTAAATATAATATCTCCCACACCTGGAGAAAGAGGGGGAGAAGGATATAATGGATTTTGTGTATTTTGGAAAAATACAGTTGAGTATTTCTATATTTCCTTCATAAACGGTGGGAAAATATACACGAACGTAAAATAATGGAGTAAAGCTGCAAAAGCATAGTCATTAATTTTGAAATGATTCGATAAAGATAATCTCTGCTCTTGATATAAACCCCCAACTCACTTCGAAATTGACAGGGAAAAATCAAGAGAATAGCGTTTTTTTATATTTGTTTTTTATCAAACTGATCTCCATTTAAAACTAAATTCATTGACGTAATTCTATATGATAAAAATAAGAACATTGCGTTAATTATTGCTCTAGCAAAACGAAATGACTATATTATTGTGTAGAACCGAACGTAAGGCTAAGATATTCTATTCAGCTTTTGAATTAAAACATAATGGAATTAAGGAATTTGTCGCTCTATCTGTTAGTAATTATTTGTTTTAGTCATTAGCCTACGGCCATGCAGGGCCAAGGCCTTAAAGAAATTTCGTCGAATGAATCAGTCATATATTTAATCGTTTTGAATGCCTGGTACCTTAATCAAGGAGACACATTTGCCGAACTGCTA
>NC_043018.1:17040335-17050335 GCF_006345805.1 Octopus sinensis | reverse complement strand
ATGGGCTAAACATAGAGGGGACAAACAAAGACAGACATAGGTATTAAGTCGATTACATCGACCCCAATGCGTAACTGGTACTTAATTTATCAACCCCGAAAGGATGAAAGGCAAAGTCGACCTCGGCGGAATTTGAACTCAGAACTTAATGGCAGACGAAATACCGCTAAGCACTTCGCCCGGCGTGCTAACGACTCTGTCAGCTCGTCGCCTTAGAAGGAATGATGTATATATGGAGATTGAATTTTAAAGGAAAGGAAATATGCATGAAATATCGAAAGAAAGAAAGAAGGACGGAAAGAAAAAAGGAAAGAACGATGAGTGTTAAGAATGCAGAGAAACGAAGAAAATAAAAGGTAACACCAAAGATTGAAAGCTGTGAGTGTAGTGATGGTGGTGGTGGTGGTGGTGGTGGTGGTGGGGTCACTGTGTAGGTATGTGTGTGGAAGGGGAAGAAAAGATGGACTCAAAGATAAGCTGTTTGACATATTGTTACTTATCTCAATTATTTCCAATGTTCCGTCTCATTCGTAAAATCTACTCTTGTCAACTTTAGTATTTTGTGTGTCGCAGATGTCTCCCAATAATAACCCCCATCACATTCTAAAACTAATGCATTTAATAACCTGTCTTATTTCATATCTGTGCTACTAACAGTACAGCCATCACCTCGTCAACGACACGCATACAGCACACACACACACACACACACAGAATCACACATACACAAACACACATACACATACAGACACAAATACAAGCCTATATATAATGATGTTTTGGGTTCCTCAACACTCTGTTGGCTTCTTTGTGGACACTTACCTTCTTTAATACACCGTAACACTGCCTATGCGACTGATCAGGTTCAACTTGATGGAGGTTAGCATCACTAACATCCATCACTCACTACTATACAGCATCACTCTCGTCATGCGCGTTGCTTTATAAATATAAATGAAATTATAGACACGAATTTTCAACCACCGACACACAGACACGCAGACACGCAGAGAGAGAGAGAGAGAGAGAAAGAGACTGGGAGAAAGAGAGAGAGCGGGTGAGGGAGAGGGATAAAGAGAGACAAAGAAACAAAGAAAGACAGAAAGAAAGGAAGTTCATAGCAACAAAAGATAGGCCACCTATTTTTTTTGTAAAAAGACGCAATAGAAGTATTTTTTCAAAGATGATACCCTCATGCTGAATAACGTTGTACGTAAAAGCCATGAGAGACTAAAACTCGTGAATATAATCATTGACGGACACATCTCAAAAAGACATAGGTGGATACAATTTGGGCTTGCAAGGTGGACTTTCTAGTACATACAGACAGATCCATGAAAGCTAATAAACTGGGTTTTGTAGTGAAAGAATAAAGTTTGTTTATTGATCGACATGAGAATCTCCTATGATCCTAAAATCTCGGCAAAATAATTTGACAAGCTCAGAAACCATAAAGATTTATTCATGGAATTCGAAAGAATGTAGCACTTTAAGGCGGTTACAATATCAGTTGTTGTAGAAACACTTGGAATGGTAAAAAAAGGAACTGGAAATTATTTGAAGCTGACTCCAATCTTACCAACCATGAAGAAGTAAATAAAATTATTTAACTTTCAAGTCACACATACGGAGAAGAGTAAACTTGCTGTGAAAACGATTAGAACCCGGATAAATGTTTTCCTCCTTCCTTTTCTGTCTTTCCTATCTTTCTTTTTTTTTTCTTGTTCATTTTTCTTTTTCCATTCTTTTTCATATTTTCTCTTTCCCATAAGTGGATTTCTAAATGAACGATCCGGTTTGTTTATCTTAATGGGCTGTTGATGTATACAGTGAATTTCTTGCCCAAGGTGTTGGGGAAGATATTCGGCAAGAAATGGAAACAAAGTTGAAAGAAGAAAAACTAATAATAATAATAATAATAATAATAATAATAATAATAATAATAATAATAATAATAATCACTTACTATCAGATTTATGTCTCTCAACATTTTCCAAAGGATTAAAGGATCCTTTAATATCCTACAAAGAGAGAGCAAACATTTAAAGCAAAACAAAAATATAAAGAATATATGAAGAATTAAAACGTGTCTGTTTTCCTCAAATCATTTTTGAAGAAAAAATAGAATATTTTTATTACCATATTTATGGTGGCGAACGGCTGGCAGAATCGTTTGCAAGACAAAATGCTAAGCAGGGTTTCGTTCATCTTTACGTCCTGAGTTCAAATCCCGCCGATGTCGACATTGACTTTCATCTTCTCAATGTTGAGCAAAGGAAGTACCAGCTCCACCCTGGGGCCGATGTATTTAACCACCCCACTTTACTCCCAAATATCAGGCCTTGTGTCTACAGTAGAAAGGATTACTAATAATATGCAATATATATCGGGTTCAGATTGCATCGGTAACCATCTAGAGAGGGCATCTCCAAGGGGTTACAAAATGATTGTAACGTCGGCTCGTACGGAACAGCCATGTTGAAATGGAGACAACAATTACGTCTCAGTATAGATTCTACTTTCATCCCTTATAGATAATAATAATGTAACAGAGAATAGTATACACCGGTAATTATAGAAATTCCACGCAAAGCTTTAGCACTTGCTTGCGAAATAAATCTACGCATTGCATTTGAAGAAATTATAATTATAATCTGATAGTAAGTAATTATTATTATTATTTTTTCTTTCTTCTTCTTTCAAATTCTGCTCATTTCTTGCCGAGTGTCTTCCCGACTCCTAGGGCAAAGAAACTCATAGTATACATCGGTAGGCCATTACACCAAACTCAATAGTTCGTTCATTATTATTATTATTATTATTATTATTATTATTATTATTATTATTATTATTATTATTATTAGTTTTTCTTCTTTCAACTTTGTTTCCATTTCTTGCCGAATATCTTTCCCAACACCTTGGGCAAGAAATTCACTGTATACATCAACAGCCCTATAGAATGAATTTTCTGTGTGTGTGCGACTGTTTGTGTATATGTGTGAAATGTGAAGTGCTTAAATTCAATGGAAATGCAGATGTGCATGTTTACGTATATAGATAGGCGCAGGAGCGGTAGTGTGGTAAGTAGCTTGCTAACCAACCACATGGTTCCGGGTTCAGTCCCACTGCGTGGCATCTTGGTCAAGTGCTTCTGCTATAGCCCGGGCCGACCAATGCCTTGTAGTGGGTTGTTTGGTAGACATAAACTGAAAGAAAGCCTGTCGTATATATGTATATATATGTGTGTATGTTTGTGTGTCTGTGTTTGTCCCCCTAACATTGCTTGACAACCGATGTTGGTGTGTTTATGTCCCCTTTACTTAGCGGTTCGGCAAAAGAGACCGATAGAATAAGTACTGAGCTTACAAAGAATAAGTCCCGGGGTCGATTTGCTCGATTAAAGGCGGTGCTCCAGCATGGCCGCAGTCAAATGACTGAAACAAGTAAAAGAGTAAAAGAGTAGATAAGAATTTGCTCCAGCAGAAAAGGGGAAAGCTGCTACTTTATGTTACAGGAGGTCATCTTAAGGACGACGTGTGGCCTTGGTAATGATGGAACGAAAACCATTTCGTGTTAATATATTTATGTCATTTTATTTGTTTCGAAAAGTAATTAGAATTGTGCTTAATCTCGAATTATCGAAGGGAAGAATACATTTTACGAGGCTGGTTTTTACATCGAAACACAGATATATTTTTCTGTTCCTTTTTGTAACATTTTCCTTCGAAAAATTAGATTATACAAACGAATTGCTTAAGAATATAAAACTTTTTCCTATACAAATAACAGGTTTACCAGGAAGATGTGTTTCCTTTTTTAAAAAAGTTGTCACTGTAGAAGGCAATAATTTAATTGCGGCTTTAGAACTTGAAAACATTACATTTCTTACTTCATGTTCAAACATTAAAACTATGTTTCTTAAATTTAGAATACATTATGAATTTGAAATTTAATTTTCAAAACAATCGATATTTAGAATCGAGATTTAATGAAATAATTAACTTTCAACTTAATAAAACACAAGTGATTACTTACCAAAATGTAATATTACTTTTCAGTTTTTAAGTGAATTTAAAAAGTGAACAGTTTTACAATGGCTGCTTTCAGGGGAACCATTAACGGGTTACATAAATATGAATTTCCTATACTCATACACACACACACACACACATTATATATATACGTGTAAATACATACACAAAGATACACACACACAAGCACGCACACACATATATACATATAGACATGAATACATACATAACAAGACCTTGGGATACGAAGTTTGCTTCATAGCCACAAGGTTCTGTGTTCCATCTCAGTGCGATGCACCTAGGACAAGGTAGAAATATGTTGTGTGTAGCAAGTGGTATTTAAATACCCTATTGAATCTCAATTTAGCTTATATTTTACCTGTAAAGGTGTAAACTTGCTAACCACCTTATTATTAATAACGTAATATTATTTATTTATTTAAATATCGTATATATTTATATATATACACACATATATATATATATATAATATATATATATATTATATATATATATATAATATATATACGAGAGAGAGAGAGAGAGAGAGACCGATAGATAGTTAGATAGATAGATAGATATATAGATATATGTTTCTTTATTAGCCACACATGAGTGTATTGTGTGTATCCACACACACTCACACATCTTATATACATACATATGCACACACACACACACCACACATATAAATATATATATATATATATATATATAACAACATACACACACATATTTCGTGTAGGCATTGCGATACAGATAACCTGGTGTAGAACTCAATAAACGTTTACTTCTGAACGAAGCGTTACTCGAACACAGAGTAGTAATAAGCAAAGAGATGACAATACAATAAACGGTTATCTTATGAACTTCATTACCTTACAGCTGTTTCCTTTATATGCTATGATGGTCTCATGCTAAAGTGTGTAACACCTTACAGTTTCATCAGAACCTGAAACTTTTCCCCTTTCTCATATACTATATGTGTGTGTGTGTGTGAGTGTGCGTGTGTATGTGTGCGTATTATACACACACATATGTATTGAAGCTAATTATTCCTTCCAGATAAGCTATCAGCTTTTTTAATTATACAAGTACCTGTGTGGCAGTGTTGTATACGTATGATGTTTTTTTTTTCCTCTGTCTGTATCAATTTTGGTACAAATATATATATATATATATATATAATATATATATATATATATATATATATTATATATATATATATATAGTATATGTATATATGTATATATATATATATATATATATATATATATCTATCTATAATATATATAATAAATATATATAAATGTGTGTATGTAGTATGTATGTATGTATATTATATCATTATTTCTAGTGTTTCTATAACCGTCATGAGACAGGTGGGTCGATAAGCATGTACTTTCTAGAAAGGCATCTCAATAGCTTTAACAAGGTGTAGTCTCTTGACGACACAACCTATGATGCAAACCCTTTCAATTTGTTACTACATTTTTTCTGAGAATATTTGTATATCTTTAATCAGATTGGCATTAGTTATTAGATTTATCTGGCTTATTATCTTGGCAACCTAATGTCTTAAATTGTATTACCGTAGGTTTTGTTGTTACAAATGCCGCTCAATAATTTACTAGTTTATATTATACTTGACAAACAGTCTCGTCCAATAACAGCGACATTTCTTCTGCAGAAGGGCGTTTATAAAAGTGTACGTTTTTTAACCTCTCTCTTTCTGTATCGGGAGAAGTGTTTCTATACATCTAGACGAAGAAAATGTTTCCCAGGGAGCGAACCAGAATATTGGAGCTGTATCCTTTTGAATATTTGCATACAGAGACAAGGTAGCTTTAGGCTATATATATATATATATATATATTATATGTGTGTGTGTTGTGTGTGTGGTGTGGTGTGTGTGTGTGTGTGTGTCTGTGTCGGTGTCTGTCTGTCCTGTCTGTCTGTGTGGTGTGTGTGTGTGTGTGTGTGTGTATTTGGTATAGAGGAACGAATATGCCATACAATGCTGCAGGCGTTTCTTCAATATTGGCTATCTAAATTCGATAACAAATAATTCATTCTCGAGGCATCTTGGAAATAATGTGCAATGGAAATTAAGTGGACCAAATTCAATTACTTCATAAAAATTCAAATGATTCAAAAGATAATATAAGTTAAGACAAGTTGGAGACCCGAAAGATTTACATAAAACGAAGAGACAACTATTTTTGCATGATGTTTTTTTTTTTAAATTTAGGCTCAGGTAATTGAAAATGTGTGTTTGAAGCAGCTTTCGTGGAAGCAAAGTCTTCAACTACTGAATTACATGTTAATGGGTTACCACCATTGGTCGCACAACCAGCGACGCATAAAGGCCAAATTTCATTAAAAATTACAGTTACTGTCTTATATGAGGAGAGCACTCTTCAAATAACATAAACATATAGACCAGTATCAAGACGAAGTGGTCATGGCAGTTAATACTCAATCTGTTTCGTCAAAGTTGATCAGAGGCTAAACGACAACCTTCAGCAAGTCTTTCTCGTTCTTTTGTCACTGTCACTATTTCTTATTTTAGCGATGGGCGTCCTGCTCCACACACGCACACATACAAGCGCGCGTACTCACACACACCACACACACATATATATATATATTATATATATATATATATATACATATATATATAATATATATACATACACACACACACACGTATTTACGCACTCATACATAAACATGATGAAAATAAAACCACCGATTCCATACAATTGATATACGAGTTAAGAGTGTGTTAGAAAAACTAACAATCATTTTATTAAATTATTCACATCTTTCTAAACATTGTCAACCAGTTGATTTGTAGCAATATTTACTCACCAAATCAACGAACAATCCCTTAAAAATCAGTAGTATTGCCTCACTCAAGCTTCCTCGTCTTGTAAAATAAATTTCGTGCTCCCCTCATCCAACAGATTCCATGCTAACAACACTGAAATCCCTCCAATACATTTATCTCTTGTCCCCATGCCCTGTTAGGCTTAGTGCCACAATAAAGATCTTTCAAATCCATTTTTCAGTCCTTCGTCCACAAAGGTAACTTAAACTTTAGCTATTTCAGTTTAAATCAACTTTAACGGATTTCCTCTGAGGTTGCATTTATTCTGCGGAATATTCATAAAATTTCTTTTCCATATTTACAGGATACACATAGGTCTTCTCAAGATGCATAATCTAATCACCACGATATGATAAAAACAAACATAAAGGATAAGGCTACAAATTTAATCCTGCTTATCTTAGGGTATTTATAGAGACACTTTCCTCATTCAGCCGACGGATTTTGTGCAAGAGGCATCTTGCATTTTGAGTGAGGAATTTGGACAGTGTCCTCGCTTTTAAGCACTTCTTTGTTTCGGTGGTGCTACATTAGGATAGAAATATTGGACATACAATAGTCAGCTAGTTTGGGTTCAAGTTACATAGCGAGATAAAACATAACAACACTCAGTCCCAAATGCCAGGTAAATAAAAAAAATCTATTAAAAATTGAATATGCGCATTGATTTTAAATTTCTGACCATGTACTCATTTAATATCCATTATCTCTGTAGGTGTGTAAAAATATATTGTCTGCTATTATATATGAATACAATATTCATCAGACCAGAACGTTCTTATGGTAATAACAATTTTATAATATGATTGTGCATATTCACAGAAACGTATGTGTGTGTGCGTGTGTGTACATACAGGTATGTATACATGAGTGTATATATACATACATGCATACATACATACATACATACATACATACATACATACATACATACATACATACATACATACATACAATCATACATACATACATACATACATACATACATACATACATACATACATACATACATACATACATACATACATACATAAAGAGGCGAACTGACAAGGTCGTAGCGGAATTGTATGTCGTATTGTGTGACCTGAAATAATTATGGCAAAGAACTTATTCCCTTGAAGATATTGAGTTCTTTCTATTTGACAGTAAAGTTGCTTCGTGAATAGAAATGCTGGCAAATATAACTATATATATGCAACTATGCTCTTTCTTTCTTTCTCTCTCTCTCTCTCTCCCTATCTCACTCCCTCTCTATAATTGTATTTGCGCAAGCTCTAAACCTACCTACATACCAACATTAAATAAACATGTCTTTTGCGTGGCTGCACCAACAGAGAAGGTCTTTAACACGGGGAACCTCCTATGTTCATATAAACAACTTGATTTATTCTGTACTTTGCCCACCCGTCACACAATTCTAAAAATACTGGTTTACAAATACTTTGGTTAATGAGGAACTAATTTTATTAATTCACACATCTGTTGATTAGATCATTAGCCATCACATTACTCGAACAGTCTGAGACAGTGTCTGACGTCATCTCCTTTAATAGAATTAATACGAATCTATTACTGTTCTGCTACAGGCTCTGTTGTTCTAACTTTTACAGAAATCTCTTGGATTCTCATCATTGTATTGTTTACCATTGTCCAGTTTTTAACGTTAAAACTTGTTTTTGAAGAATACTCTTTACTCTTACTCTTTTACTCTTTTACTTGTTTCAGTCATTTGACTGCGGCCATGCAGGAGCACCGCCTTTAGTCGAGCAAATCGACCCCGGGACTTATTCTTTGTAAGCCCAGTACATATTCTATCGGTCTCTTTTGTCGAACCGCTAAGTGATGGGGACGTAAAAACACCAGCATCAGTTGTCAAGTAATGTTAGGGGAACAAACACAGACACACAAACACACACACAAACACATATATATATATATATATATATATATATATACATATATACGACAGGCTTCTTTCAGTTTCCGTCTGCCAAATCCACTCACAAGGCATTGGTCGGCCCGTGGCTATAGTAAAAGACACTCGCCCAAGATGCCACGCAGTGGGACTGAACCCGGAACTATGTGGTTGGTAAACAAACTACTTACCACACAGCCACTCATTTCAGTTTACATTGTTTATTTTCTTCTTTTTTTTTCTGGCAATAACAAATACTTTAGATATTGAAACGTAAAAGGAGTTCAGGATAAGAAAGCGATAAAGTTATAGAAATTTGTTCTGTATGAAGGTTTGTGATAGAATTTGTAAAGTATTGTATAGAACAAAGAATGAAAGGAAAGGTTTGCGCAGGAGATTCAAACATTACTTCTGTCGTCAGTTCTTTGGAAGCTGCAAAATATTTAATCAAAGTTAGCTTTTCTATAAATAAAAATCCCTTCTTTCGTTTATTTCATTTTCATCATTGCACATTTTCAATATGGCTGTGAGTCAAGATAAGAAAAAAATACAACACAATATGGTATAGGAAGGGGCCATTGTGAGAACTGCAACGCTAAGCTTTGATATGTGAGTGGGCATCTAAATGTAGGGAAAAAACATTTTCGCCTTTAATCCGTCCCGTTTTAAGAAATGCAAGCCGTTGTTGTATTTCCGAGGACTAAGATCTAAACCATGCGTGCCTCATCCAAATCACTTTCTTACTTATCTCTAACCCACCCACTGTTCCTTTCCAACGATTATTATATGTGTGTGCGCATACGTTATTGTGCGTGTTCATATATATATATATATATATATATATATATATATACAACCCAGTGAACGTATATTTCCTATTTCAAAGAAATTCAAACAATAGATATAAGACCTAAGTTAAAAAGATTTTCAACAATTCAACTTCTCTGGTTGACATTAAGATGTAACAGATTTTGTTGAATTTTCTGCTGCTTAAAATAAAACATATTACTCTACCACTGGTATTTGAGTACTCTTTTTTCCACCTTGTTTCACATTTATGTGTTTACTCCGGTATATATATACATATATATATATACACTTATGTATATATATATGGATGTACGTATATATTGCATGTAATCTTTTATTCTTTTACTTCTT
>NC_043018.1:17037340-17040235 GCF_006345805.1 Octopus sinensis | reverse complement strand
TTTGATGACTTATATTCATTTCTTTATTGCCCACAATGGGCTAAACATAGAGAGGTCAATCAAGGACAGACATAGGGATTAAGTCGATTACATCGACCCCAGTGCATAACTTGTACCTATTTAATCGTCCCGAATGTATGAAAGGCAAAGTCGACCTCGGCGGCGCACACGAAATACCTATTTCTTTACTACCTACAGGGGGCTAAACACGGAAGGGACAAACAAGGACAGACAAACGGATTAAATCGATTATATCAACCCCATTGTGTAACTGGTACTTATTTAGTCGACTCCGAAAGGATGAAAGGCAAAGTCAACCTTCAGTGGAATTTGAACTCAGAACGTAAAGACAGACGAAATATCGCTAAGCATTTCACCCAGCGTGTTAACGAATCTGCCAGCTCACGGCCCTACATTGTCGTTTGAATGCTCGAAATTAGGAGTAGATAGACAGTTGTGTTAACTTTTCTGTTTCCCATTTTTTCCATTAGCTTCTGGATTTCCCTCATTTTCCCCTCGTTTGTTTGCGTATTTCAGTCGTTTTTGTTCGCTAATTAATGTCCACGTCTTGTATCCATCTCTGGTGTGTATGCTATTTGCACCGTTGGTAACGTCTGTACCGTATATGCATGTTATATATATATATATTATAGAGTATTATATATATATATATATATATATAGTTAATCCAAACAAGAAAACAAAAGACAACAGTGCGAGGATGTGGAACAAATAAGTATTATTGACGCTCAGGGAAAGAAGGGAAGAAGGAGGGTATGACGTTTCGAGCCGAGTTCTTCGTCGGAAACATAGGAGAAAGAAAGATCCCGAGGTGGGAGGACAGAGAAAAAAAATGCAAGTGGTCTTCATTATATATATATATCTATATATATATATATATATATATATTATATACCAATTAAGGACTGCACACGAAAAGTGGACAGTCAACATGCTAGATATAGACGTCAAATCTAATTATATATATATATATATATATATATATAATATCAAAGAGTAATCTGAAATATTAGAAATTTCCTTTACCAGTGGCCTAGCGTGTAAAAAAATTTAGTCAATAGACTATGTATTATTCATATAAATACAGTGTACATTAAAACACAGAAGATTTATTCATCATAGAACTACCTGCACGCTAGAGAGGACAGTTAAATTCCAAACCACTATTAGGGATAAAATTTTGAAGAGAATGAAAAATAAAAACATTTACCAACTAACTCCTGGACCAATGGTTTCAGACCTATTTTTAGCAAATAAAATAATTTGCTATAAATAATATAGTCTACTGACTAAAGTTTTACACGATAGGCCATTGGTAATGGAAATTTCTTATATTTCAGATTACCCTTTGATATTATTAATTATTGATAATTTTTTCTTGGATAACTTTCGAAATGAAAAAGCGAGTATATTTATTTACTAGCGACAAGAAGCTGCGCTTGCGCAGTAGATTTGAAAAATTAGAATGTATAAGCACGGGGCATATACTGGATTGCCTCGTGTATATATATTTAAGCTAAGGTGAACCTGCTGAAGAAGGCTTCACCTATCAAATTATTTTATTTGCTATATAGTTCTGATAGAAAAAACACCATTAACTAAATTTGAAACTTAAAATATTAGGATTATTTCCTACAACACATTTATTATGTAAAATATTTAATATTTTAGGTAAAAAAAAAAGAAAGATGTATTTATCTGTGAAGATATAATTTGGCTTGAAAAAAACATTAATAAACTATCGAATATCGAATAAACTATTATAATTCCTATTATTCTCATTAATAAACTATCGAATATCGAATATAAACTCAGTTACACTCCAATATTCAATTAACAAATTATTTAACAAAATAATCACTATTAATGTTTTTAGATTTTAGTTCGCGTATAATAATTATAAAATAATAAAAACATAAAAATAAGTATCTAAATTATAAACAACAAATATAGTAATTAAAAATCTGAAATTTTCTCTATCAAGAAATGTATAAACACATAACCAAAAATAAATTCGTCCATTAGTACTTGCATAAATATTATAGATATCTTTATAATATATTTATGAAATACAATTTAAGAATTGAAAAATTCAAATTAAAATTTAAAAAATAACCTATTTTTATTAAAAAAATAACCTATTTTTATTAAATAATTATTATTACTATTATCATCACTATTATAATCAAAAACATTTTTACGATCTATATCGCAAAGTGACTAACTAATATTATAAAATTTACGTTCAGTTATAATAATTATATACTAATAATAATTACATAAATGTACATATCTATATTATCATTAACAAATAAAAAAAATATAAATTCAAATTTAGCAATCAATAGTCATATAGAATACAATAATATTTCTTAAATAAAAAAGAATGTTACTTATCTCTCGAAAAGTAGGGATGGCCATAAGTCGCTGTACTCCTACTAATAATAATAAAGAAATGGGTACACCGACTTATAGCCATTCCTGATAATATATATTATATTATATATATATATATATATATATATGTTATATTTCGGAATGGTCATTTTGCCAGTTTAGCCAATAAAAACACACGCACTATATATTTGGTGTTACTTTGCTTCAGTGTTATTTAAACGTATATATATATATATATGTTTGCATATATATATAGAGTGTTTGAAAATGCTGACTGCCTCCATCTTCTCATTGCAAATTGTTGGCGGGACACAAATGTCACATTCGACATAAGTGTTATGACTGACAAAGAAAGAGTAAATGGTCAAATCCTCATACGTCGAAACCGATTATCTGATTTCTGGACTTCTCATCGTTAGTGCATCGAAATGCAAATGAGATTTCACCAGAAGTGTCTTCTGAGAACTTTTACACCAG
>NC_043018.1:16997340-17032340 GCF_006345805.1 Octopus sinensis | reverse complement strand
ATATATATATATATATATATATATATATATATATATAAATATGCAAATATACATACATATATGTACATATCTACAAATATATGTATATATGATTATAATGGCAGTGCTCCAGCATGGCTACATTCAAGTGGCAAGTAAAAGAGTAAAAGACTATGTGTACAGGACGTTACAAAACGTAAACAATATGAAATATGAAAAACGAAATCATGGAATACGAAACTTTTTTGCGAACGACGAAATTAACAAAGGGAAAAACAAGACTAGTAACATAAAGAACGACCCTTCATCAGTTGTCAGAGAAATGTGGTGTTATCTACTCCACATTTCGAGCAACTATGACAAGATGTACCCGCAGTCCAAAATAAAATTTTGGATTTGCGGAGGGTCAAAGTTGGTAACAAAAAACAGGATAGTGGAAAGGAATCAGTGAGGGCCGCTAAGCCATAACGAGGTGAGGTGGCGAACGCTGGATGAACAAGCGTTGACAGGAGAAAGGAGAGGAGACATACAAGAGTGCGTCTGATCTGTACGAAAGAAAGAATCTTAAGTTAGGAAAAGACAGATGGTCGATGGTCACGTGTGAACAACGAGAGTAAAGCAGGAAAGGTGAGAAAGAGAGAGGGATAAACAGAAAATGGTGAAAGGGAAAAAAGTATAAGAGATAGGATGAGAGAGAAAACAACGAAAGGAGGAAAAGGGGAGATAAAAAAAATTAGAATAAGAAAGAAAAAGGGGACAGATAGAAAAAGAGAGAGAAAGAGAGAGAGAGAAGAGAGAGAGGAGAGAGAGAGAGGGGGAGAGAGAGAGAGGGCGCAGTACAGGATAAAGTCGCATCGGAATTATTAAGATAAACTTACTTGGAAATAAATGCATGGCGTTCAATCATATAATATATATATAAAACGGAAACAGGAACAGATCTTAGGGTTCAGCGAGTCTATTCTTTCCTAAGATAGAATGAAGTTACAGCAAAATGAAAAATGCAGACTGTATCTGGGGCATTCTCATTTCAGCTGAATGAAGCAGAGAATGATGAAATGACATTCCGTCGTTCTCTGGTTCATTGAACTGACAAGAATGACATTGTTTGCTCAAGAGAACAATAGATAGCTCAATCTAGAAATCGAACCGATGAATTTATATCTTCTCTCATATATATTTCTTTACTACCCACAAAGGGGCTAAACACAGAGGGGACAAACAAGGACAGACAAAGGGATTAAGTCGATAACATCGACCCCAGTGCGTAACTGGTACTTAATTTATCGACCCCAAAAGGATGAAAGGCAAAGTCGACCTCGGCGGCGGAATTTGAACTTAGAACGTAATGACAGACGAAATACGGCAACGCATTTCGCCCGGCGTGCTAACGTTTCTGCCAGCTCGACGCCGTAATATCTTCTCATATATCTGTGTGTGTGTGTGTTTATCCATATATTTCATTTTACCGCTTAGCGTATGTCCTGTGTGTATATATATATATATATATGTGTACGTATGTATGTATGCATATATATATATATATATATATACATATACATATACGTGTGAGGATGCATGCATAGACACTTATCTATATGTATATATGTAAATATGATTATAGGTATATATATATATATATATATATATATATATATATATGTATGTGTATTATATCTATATATATATATAGTATATAATTACATATACATATACGTGTGAGGATGCATGCATAGACACTATCTATGTGTATTTATGTAAATATGATGATAGGTATATATTTATATATATATATATAATATATATATATATATGTATATAATATATATATATATATATATATATATATATATATAATTGTATGTATGTATATATATATATATTATATATATATATATATTATATATAATATATATATATATGTACATATACATATACGTGTGAAGATGCATGCATAGACACTTATCTATGTGTATTTATGTAAATATGATTATAGGTATATATACATATATATATATATGTATGTATGTATATGTATATGCGCATATTCAACTGTGTTTGTGGTTCTGTGTGTGTTTTCCATCATTTGTTCAATCACTTCACAAACACAATAACTTTTGTATATTTCTAAATTAAATTAATTAACAATTGTTCCTGATTGTTCGACAATTTTAATTTCTTGTTTGATTGTAATTGAATTTAATTAATACTTACTCACGCTGTTGACGTCAACTTCATCATCTCCATCATCATCGTCGTCGTTATCATCATCATCATCATCATCATAATCATCATCATCATCATCAACATCATCATCATCATCAACATCATCATCGTCATTATCATCATCATCATCATTCTTCATAGAATTCATCGTATAACTCGACCCCCCCTCCTCCTTTTTCACCATCACCGTCATCATCCTTCGTCGCTTGTGTTGTTCTCATTGCCACCGCCGTCATCATAGCTATCGTCAGTTATCGTCATCGTCGTCGTCGTCATCACTTATCGTTGTCGTCGTCATCACTTATCGTTGTCGTCGTCATCACTTATCGTTGTCGTCGTCGCTTATATTCAAAACACTGGAAGTCGAAATATTTTCTGATGAGACACTCACAGAGAACCGCCATAACTGTTCAAGACACAGGGTACTGAATTCACTAGAAGATATCCTCTATTATATTGGTGCCCAAAATTGAAATCGAGTGTAAGAACTCCAGTTCGCTACTGCTCATGTATAAAAGGGTTTGATGATGATAGTGTTTCCTAGATACGAATTCTGTTTCGCTGGTAAAACAAACAAGATTTGCATTGTCCCTCCGGAAAGTACTTCCAGATGCCTATTCGAAAATCACAACTGGTTTTGCTTGCGTAATCTAGGTTGCATACAGATATATAGAAATATTTGGACTGAAACAAGCATTCTTTTATCTGCTTTGTAACGGGTAAAGATGAATGCGATTATTAGTGGGTCCTTTATAGCAAGAAGTAAGAGATCAAGATGCAGAAAATAGCGAAAGTTAGGGCATATCAGGTGTGAAAGAAGAATGCAGTCTATGGATAGGATAAAGGATTAGTATGCTAGATATTGCTGCTGCTGCTACTAAATTACAGAATTTTCGAAATGCCAATGAATATTAGACCCTAGATACACTTCAGTGGGAAACAGCGGGTTAAACAGTAATTGGACGCCATTTAAAAACCAAGATTAGACAGAGTCATTTGGACTGAATATTTCGTGTGTCTGAATAATTCTCGAGTTAAAAACTCTGAATAAAGATTTAAGTATTTATTGTGTTTCATATTTCGCGAATGGGTTGTAAGGTTTTACTAATCATATTATTTCTGAATTTCTGATCATATATATATATATATATATATATCATGCGAACTAACCCTTGAAAAACTACTGCAGCTTCTTTTTCAGGGCTTTCTTGCAAATGTGAGTTCTCAGGCAAAAATTGAAGGAGAAAATAATATGCCCTAGCTATGAAGGGGACATTACAACATATGTTACAAATTATATGCATATCTCTCTGACCATATACATAAGCAAAGTCATGGAACGATTAGTCCGAAAGACACTAATTGCATTCCTTGAAGAGAATGACCTGCTGACTGACACCCAGCATAATCTTTCGAAATAATAGCCATGTGCCCCTCAAATTAATTCGAACACTTTTAAAAAGAAGACTAATATATCAGAAATAATTCATTAGATAATTCAACTCGCGATATATAAACTATGAAATAAAATGACACGAATGTTAAGACAGGATTGCTTGCTTACGAGAGGTCCTCATCAAAGTTGAGCTAAGTTGAACAAAAACAACAACAATACACAATATTAAGTCGAAACTCTGCAACTCAGCTAGGCTCTGAGGAAGAGATTTATCTCTCTTCCATCAGTAATATATTCCAGCCTATTTGATCAGCCGTATATGTGATTTGATCCAATGGATACAGTATTGGATGACCAGTTGATAGGAATTCAGTTCAAATTCCCTGTATGCCTTTCTGTAATTGGTGATTCGGTTAAACTATTGGTTCACTTAGCTTTCTTCAAGTTTTTGCCAGACCTACAACATTCCTATTGCATCGGGGAAGAACCACAGGCTAGATTCTATCTGTCAACAGTGTTTAGAGATATTAGCATTTGAAAGTGAAATTAATTTCTGAGTTTGAAACTTTCTGGTTAAGAATTATTCAAATTTGCTTTGAAGTTTTTTTGTTAAAATATCAGCAACCATCAAAGTAACAACAATGAGAAAGCAGCAACAACGACAGCGCAAGTACAACAGTTCTTCAGTTTCCATTCGCTCAATTGAAATCAGTCTCAGGTGTTTCTATGGAAATTCTTGTTCAGAAAATTGTTGTTATTCTTGACTGTGATATTGGTCATAATGCTGTTATTTAGCCCAGATGGAGCAATCTTATCATCAAACAATTCAACCGTGAGCATCTGTATTTCATAATATACGTAAGTCTAAACTGTTTGTGTCCTAATATTGAAGAGAGTATGGTGTAAATTGGAGATTTAACTATTATTTCTAGTGCTAGGTGTGATTCACTATATGCTTCTTCGCTGATACATTTTTAAAGCAGATATCTTAAACATGACAGCTGGGTAAAAATATTATTTCAAGATAGAAATCACGTTATAATTATTCAATTAATTGCATTTCCTCTTCGGTCGCTCTCAGAGACCATTGCAACAAAGTTGGATCCTGTCAAAGAATGAAGCAGATGAGTGATGATAGAGCAAAAACGGAAATAAAGGAAATTGTCATATTTGCTCTAGAAGTAATGGGGGGAGTTGGTAGCTTGAAGATATTTCTCGTCCATTGTAGACCAATGATCATCCTACGTCTGATTGAGCAGAGGAAACCACGTGACAAACTGTCAGCAATAACAGTCATAATTGGATATCATAGATTATCGGAGCTCCGTATGTATATATATATATATATAACCATGTTGCAGATTTATGTTTGTGTGTGCGTCTGCATGTGTGTGTGTGCGTGTGTGTGTGTGTGTGTGTGTGTGAGTGTGTGTGTGTGTGTGTGTGTTGTGTGTGTGTGTGTGTGTGCGAGTGTGTGTGTATGTGTGTGTGTGCGATTGTGTGCGTATGTGTGTGCGATTGTGTGTGTGTGCGTGTGTGTGTGTGTGCGATTGTGTGCGTATGAGTGTGCGATTGTGTGCGTGTGTGTGTGTGTGCGTGTGTGCAATTGTGTGCGTATGTGTGTGGTGTGTGTGTGTGCGATTGTGTGCGTATGAGTGTGCGATTGTGTGCGTGTGTGTGTGGTGTGCGTGTGTGCAATTGTGTGCGTATGTGTGTGTGTGTGTGTGTGCGATTGTGTGCGTATGTGTGTGCGATTGTGTGCGTGTGTGTGTGTGTGTGTGCGATTGTGTGCGTATGTGTGTGCGATTGTATGTGTGTGTGTGTGCGTCTGTGTGTATGGATGTGCGTCCACGTGATGATAATGCTGATGTAGCACAGGATACTGCATACCTGATATGAGTAAGCAAGCAGTGAGGAGACGAGTGACAATAAATTAGTTGTGGTTCCATAATTTAGTCGACGTGTAGGAAGATAGTTAAATATAATGACCTACGAGAGCAGCAACTGGTACCATTCGTCGCCCACAACAGCCAGTCACACGGAGGCGTTTTACAGTGGGTTCGCTAAAATCTAATTACGACAACATTAAAGCTTTCTGGCCAGAGTTATAGAAAAACTGCTTGTCCATCATCTTCACATTGAGGTATAGTAAAGAATATCTAATATCTAGAGTTAGTTTTCTGAATTAGAAACGCTGAGAAAGTTCTTCGAAGATTCTTTTTGCCCAGAAGTGTGTATCTATGTCTAGCAGAATAGGCAAGTAGTTTCTGTTGCAGCAATGGTGTTCGACTTTACGGTGTGGGGTACTGGGCAAGTTTCTTTTTATAAAGCAATGGGTTGACAGATACAATGAGAGGAACATTGCGCAGAGGTAAAGCGTAAAAAGCAGCCTGTCGGTTCAGAGCTAACTGAAATTTTAATCTTATAGCTTTGTTGCTGCACGCTGCTCCCATACTGATTGTGCGGTACAAATGTCGGCCTATTCAATGATAGGCAATTCAGGTATTGTACGACTGAATCTGCCAAAACAGAGGGGAAAAACCCCATCCATCCACCTGTGTATGTATATATAAATGTAAACATTCTGTCCCAAATATATTATGATATAGATAGATAGATAGATAGATAGATAGATAGATAGATAGACATAGATAGATAGATACATAGATAGATAGATAGATAGATAATAGATAGATAGATAGATAGATAGATAGATAGATAGATAGATAGACATAGATAGATAGATAGATAAATAAATAAATAAATAAATAGATAGATAGACAGATAGATAGATAGATAGATAGATAGATAGATAGATAGATAGATAGATGATAGATAGATAGATACAAAAAGAAACAAATACACGATATACCGAAAAATGTATTAGCTATAGCCGTTAGATATGGATGTACTATACATCATGCACAAACGCACACGCACACACAAGCACGTGTGCGCACGCGTAATTGGCGCACATGCGCCTGCACGCAGAATTAAGTAGAGATATTAGTGCTCAATACTGGCAAGTGATTCGACTCCGCTTGGTGAAGTGTCACAGATCCCGTTGTACGACGCACTGGGCCTGGCTGATATATTTATAGCAGTAGTATAGGGATAAGTACGGGCATAACGCTGAAAAAATAGTTGATGTGTAATTTTTGAATGGCTAACAAAACAACCGATAGACTGTAGAAAGCATGAATGCCTCAACGCTTCCTGTCGGCCTAGACACATTTCCTGTGTCCTTATGTTTACAAAGGGGAGATAAGCACCCCCATCCAGCTAAGCCTGTATCCAGAGACATGTTTCTGAGTTTTTGCTCGTCATCAGTCTGGAGTAGCATGGCCTGCTAGCTGAAGATACCTGTCTAGACTTTGTAAACTGTAGTTATGGAGGCGACACAATGCAAGCACGTTATTTATATGTGTGTGTGTGTGTGTATACAAGTGCACGTGTATATACAAATAAAGAGAGAAAGGGAGAGATGGGATCTCAATAACTACTGTCGTGGGAACCCCACGAACGACTCATGAAATAATGATGCAACACAAGAAGGAAATAATCAACGGCGAGAAGGGAGCTATAGCCGATAATGGTGAAGGTTTCCCACCCGGCACGTCCGAAACCTACCGCATCAGGGGCAATGATATGGCCTCAGACGGTCGTTATGTCACAACAGGTCACATATATGGTGTGCGCAAAACAGGTATAAGTGGACAGGCGACGAGCTGGTAGAAACGTTAGCACGCCGGGCGAAATGCCTAGCGGTATTTCGTCTGCCGTTACGTTCTGAGTTCAAATTCCGCCGAGGTCGACTTTGCTTTTCATCCTTTCGGGGTCGATAAATTAAGTAGCAGTTACGCACTGGGGTCGATGTAATCGACTTAATACCTATGTCTGTCCTTGTTTGTCCCCTCTGTGTTTAGCCCCTTGTGGGTAGTAAAGAAATAGGTATTTCGTCTGCCGTTACGTTCTGAGTTCAAATTCCGCCGAGGTCGACTTTGCCTTTCATCCTTTCGGGGTCGATAAATTAAGTACCAGTTACGCACTGGGGTCTATGTAATCGACTTAATACCTATGTCTATCCTTGTTTGTCCTCTCTATGTTTAGCCTCCAGTGGGTAATAAAGAAATAGGTATAAGTGGACGAAGGAAGAATACGATACACTTATTGAATGTCATGAAAGAGCAAAACTGGAAAGAATTCGTGGAGTAGGCCGACCTATATTTTGGATGGAAGAGGACATGTGTCCTATGTCAGAAAATAAACTAATGAACCAAGTGAGAGTGATTAGGAGGAAGGGTTACTTAACTGGGGTAGAAATATCTCGGATTAATGAGGGTCTGAGAGATACTACAGATGGGCTACAAAGGATGATGATCGGAGTTGAAAACAGAGAGGAAGGAGTTGAAAGCAGGGAGAAGAGTAGACAGGAGGAAGAGGGAAATGGTGATGGGGCTGTTAAGGATGTGGACCAGGAAAGTTATACAGTGAACCCTGATACTGTTTTGGGTGGACATGCAGGGAAAATAAACCAACCAGGTAATCACATTGCTTGAAATTCAAAGACGACTTATCGACTTGATGAATGTTCTAGAAGGAAAATTACCCATGAATATGAGAAGGTTAAATAGGAGTATGATAAAATAACACACAATATAAATACCCCCATACCACACATCCATTATTATTAAGATTACTATTGTTGTTGTTTTATTATTATTATTATTATTATTATTATTATTATTAATATTATTATTATTATTATTATTATTATATTATTATTATTATTGTTATTATTATTATCATTATTATCATCATCATCACCATCATCATCATCATAATCTAGTAGTTTTAGGCCGTTTTTACACAAGAGACACTAAGCTGCTACCCAGCAAATTAATAGGTGCTAAATAACAAAGCACCCAACATACACAAAAAAAGGTGAGTCATTCCCACCAACGGATATCAAGCTACAGCCACAGAATTGTTAAGACACCTTGTTTAATTGTCACACAGAGCTGCTATTTTAGTCTGTTGAAAAAAGTTCGGTTTGAATACACATTATACCGCATGACTTGCATTGGTTTCTGCACGCCTAGTTCTTTCAAATAAACCAACGCTTGAATGCTCATTCGGTACAGGTGTGTGTGCGTGCGCGCACTGTGTGTGGGTGAGATAGATAGATAGATAGATAGATAGATAGATAGATAGATAGATAGATAGATAGATAGATAGATAGATAGATAGATAGATAGGTAGGTAGGTAGGTAGGTAGATAGATAGATAGATATATAGATAGATAGATAGATAGATAGATAGATAGATAGATAGGTAGATAGATAGATAGATAGATAGATAGATAGATAGATAGATAGATAGATAGATCGGTAGGTATGTAGGTTGTTAGATAGATAGACAGACAGATAGACAGATCGATAGGTAGATAGATAGACAGACAGATAGACAGATCGATAGGTAGACAGACAGACAGACAGATAGATAGATAGATAGATAGATAGATAGATAGATATATAGATAGATAGATAGATAGATGATAGATAGATAGATAGATAGATAGATAGATAGATAGATAGATAGATAGATAGATAGATAGATAGATAGATAGATAGATAGATAGATAGATAGATCGGTAGGTATAAATGAATGCTTTCGGGATGTAACAAGATTCATTGAAAACGAAATTTTCCAAGTGAAATGTGACAAAGAGGTATCTGTAAATATGGAACCTTATGGAGACAGAAAACAAAGGTAGCTGTGCAACGTAGAAAAGGAGAGGAGAACAACCGGAAGCAAGAATTCAAACAAAACTTTTTTTTTGTCATATTGGTGCATGAAGAATGAATTTTATTTATTGAAAAGCTAAATTTGAAAAATAAAAAGACCTTACTAGAGATTGCCATAATAACAAAAAATTGAATGGAAATCAAAGTTTTGCTGAGTATCCATTTGTTGTAGAATGTTAAGGGATGTAACGTTTTGGACATCTAGGACAATCTGTAAATGATATAAATCGGTTTTAATATATTCAATTAAGAATACAGGTCTCACCGAACGGTTGAATAGAACAGAAGACATTTATTTAAAGGATTACATTCACCTAGAGTTTAACGGCATAAATGTGCATGGAATTTAGAGTTCGTTAAGAAAGTAATTAATTAAAATGACGATAACACTCCAGAAAGTAGATACGATGGCGAAATCAATTCAGCTTAATTATTATTAATTAAAACAAGAACAAGGATAATGAATTGTAACTGTAGAGATATTTAATGAACCAGATATTCGATTGAAATATATTTTCACGAAGAATAAACAGTACAGAAAACAATTTAAAGAAATTTCATTTTAGTTTTATAAATTAGTTTTGTATGAGTGAAATTCTAAAATCTCTTTCACCGAAATGGGAAAATGCGGTAATGAATTGAAATTATGAAACTTTTAACAGATATGTTATGGTAGGCTTTAGAGTATCGCAGGCAGGGAAAGTCACTAAAATGACAGACAATAAGCTCAAACGATTGTCTTGGATTAAAACAGAGAGAAGAAATACAGTGAGTATTACTGTACTTAAGATAATTTCAGTGAAAAAAATGGGGTGATCTGACACTTAAATATCGAACTGGCGATTTTCTAATTTCACATTCAGAGAGTTAGCAGATTTATTAAGGTTCTTTTGTACGGCATCTTTACAGAAGTAATTTTAAGAATGCCTTCTAGAGCGTTCGTTTGTTTGGATTTTATACATTATTGAACATTCATAGAGTGGAAGGAAGACTGATAACAATTTTACAGAAGCCAAAGATGTAAATATTCACGTCTGACCATGAGTAATGTTCTAGCATATAGTGATGGAAGCACTCCGTCGGTTACGACGACGAGGGTTCCGGTTGATCCGAATCAACGGAACAGCCTGCTCGTGAAATTAACGTGTAAGTGGCTGAGCACTCCACAGACATGTGCACCCTTAACGTAGTTCTCGGGGATATTCAGCGTGAAACAGAGAGTGACAAGGCCGGCCCTTTGAAATACAGGTACAACATAAACAGGAAGTAAGAGTGAGAGAAAGTTGTGGTGAAAGAGTACAGCAAGGATCACCACCATCCCCTGCCGGAGCCTCGTGGAGCTTTTAGGTGTTTTCGCTCAATAAACACTCACAACGCCCAGTCTGGGAATCGAAACCGCGATCCTACGACCACGAGTCCGCTGCCCTAACCACTGGGCCATTGCGCCTCCACTTCTAGTATATAGAATACTGGCATGAATCAGCTATTGTTCAACATAATGTATTATAGAAGAGACTAAGCCGTCTATTTCCAATGTATTACAATTGTTTCATGTGTAATTCAGTAAATAGTCATATCTTTAAATATAAAATGCATTGCTGATGGTCCTCATGTCTCAGTTCCATACCAAGGAATTGTAAATATTTTTGTGATGATATACAACAACTATTTACGTAATTATCAGTGTCATATAAGGACGGCGAATGTTAACGGTTTTTTCCGAAATGTCGTCGTCGCATTATAGGTTATATTTTCTGGCAATGGATAAAATTTTGATGAATACAATCATCGCTTCAGTACCAAGTTTTAGGTCAATCAAACATTATATTCTGTGGTTGAAATAGAAGGAGCGATAAGGGATAGAAGAAAATCCCTGGTATGATGAACGGAATAGCAGTATTTGTGCATCCGCACAATAAGGCAGTGAGCTGGCAGAAACGTTAGCACGCCAGGCAAAATGCTCAGTGGTATTTTGTCTGCCGTTACGTTCTGAGTTCAAATTCCGCCGAGGTTGACTTTGCCTTTCATCCTTTCGGGGTCGATTAAATAAGTACCAGTTACGCACTGGGGTCGATGTTCCGAGAAAGATAGCTAAAGAAATCAAGGAGTTGTATGGATCGAAATGGTGTGAGCCAAGAGTAGAATACGTATCAGTTTTGTTATGATACTCTCTTTACTCTTTTACTTGTTTCAGTCATTTGACTGCGGCCATGCTGGAGCACCGCCTTTAGTCGAGCATCTCAACCCCGGGGGACTTATTCTTTTTGTAAGCCCAGTACTTATTCTATCGGTCTCTTTTTGCCGAACCGCTAAGTGACGGGGACGTAAACACACCAGCATCGGTTGTCAAGCAATGCTAGGGGGACAAACACAGACACACAAACATATATACACACACACTTATATATATATACATAGATACGACAGGCTTCTTTCAGTTTCCGTCTACCAAATCCACTCACAAGGCACTGGTCGGCCCGGGGCTATAGCAGAAGACACTTGCCCAAGATGCCACGCAGTGGGACTGAACCCGGAACCATGTGGTTGGTTAGCAAGCTACTTACCACACAGCCACTCCTGCGCCTACTCTGTAAAATTTATTTGATGTTCATATTGATTTTTGGAGCAATTTATTGTTCATTGGATTGGTTAAAGTTTAAAACCATAAAGATTAACAATTTATGAATTTTTTCTAGGTTAATAGAGAATATACGACACTTTGTCAGCGAAAACGGGAAGATAAAAGCCTTTGTGTATTTTAAACTAACCCAAAATATATACTTCATATTTGGCAATCAATACTAGAGTCCCTCGATGTCATTGGAAATGAATGTCATTGATATTAATGTGGTAGTTTGTATTATAGGTCTGAGAATTGGCGAGGACCCTTGCATAGGAATCGTCGAATCGCATTTAATATCATTAATATAAGTGTGTAGATATGTGTGTGTGCAAGAGTGTGTATTTATTATGTGTGTGTGTTTGAGAGAGAGAGAGAGAGAGATAGAGTATTAAAGGGAAATAAAGTTGGAAAGAAGAAGCGTCATATTTCGATGATTTAGAAATGGCGGAGATCGCCGCCATATTGACTTCAGTGGGGGGGGGGGGAAAAGAGTCGTAAGCACTCAGAATATGAATCTAAATGAGAAACACATGCGAGGAAAGGAAGAAAGACATTGAAAAGGAAAATAAACAAATCGATGTTTGCACGGGAAAACATTAGTGAAATGTTGATGCAGTCAGTTCTGTAAAACCAACAAATTGACATATTTTGCTATTTTCGAAAGAAATTCTTGTTTTATAATTCATTCAGAAACTCAGTTTCATAATTGGTTGGACACATATAACTGAATAAAATAAAGAAATAACATATAACTGAATAAAGATTGCTGTTAAAAACCTAGTACTTCCTGAAAAATAATTGCGTTATTAAAGGAATGCGTGTATATATGTGCGTATATATTTATGTGGATATGTGCATGTTTGTGTGTTTAGAGTTAATTTATGCATAGGATTTTGTCTTATGTGCATATATGTACATGCAAGCATATTTGATTTAATACACATATAAACACACACATACACACACACACGCAGTTATATGTGTGCATGTGTGTGTATGTATGTATGTATGTGTGCATGCATGTATGTAAGTATGTATGTATGTATGTATGCATGCATGTATGTATGTATGTATATATGTATTTATGTATGTATGTATGTATGTATGTATGTGCGCATGCATGTATGTATGCATGTATGTATGTAGCTATGTATGTATGTATGTATGTATGTATATATGATTGCATGTATGTACGCATGTATGTATGTATGTATGTAATAAAGAAATAGCATGTATGTATGTATGTATGTATGTATGTATGCATGTATGTATGCATGCATGTATGATTGCATGCATGTATGTATGTATGTATGTATGTATGTATGTATGCATGCATGTATGTATGCATGCATGTATGATTGCATGCATGTATGTATGTATGTATGTATGTATGTATGCATGCATGTATGTATGTATGCATGTATGTATGTATGTATGTATATATGATTGCATGTATGTACGCATGTATGTATGTATGCATGCATGTATGATTGCATGCATGTATGTATGTATGTATGTATGTATGTATGCATGCATGTATGTATGCATGCATGTATGATTGCATGCATGTATGTATGTATGTTGTATGTATGTATGTATGCATGCATGTATGTATGTATGCATGTATGTATGTATGTATGTATGTGTGCATGCATGTATGTATGTATGTATGTATATACGAACGTATGTTTGTATGTATGTATGCATATATGTATGCATGTATGTATGCATGTATGCATGTTTGTATGTATGTATGTATGTACGTACGTACGTACGTATGTATGTATGTATGTATTATGTAGGTGTGCATGCATGTATGTATGAATGTTCGTATACCTACGAATGCAGACATTAAATTTATAGGTATTCATTACTCCCAAATTTTCATATACTGTATTTATTCTCAGAAATTTATTTCGGAAAAACGGTGTCGATTGTGGTGTGTGTGTGTGTGAGCGCGCGCACGCGTGTGTGGATGTGTGTGTGTGTACAGATGTACACATGCCCGCATATATACATGTATTAGTATAACGCTCAGGAATAGAAAAAGTGTGTTACGTTTGAGCCTACACTCTTCTACAGAAAGGGACACAGAAAAAACAAAGAAAGAAACAAAGAAAAAAATGTGTGTTGTAGCTAACGATCTATCATATATATATATCTATATATATATATATATGTATGTATGTATTTATGTATGTATGTATGTATGTATGTATGTATGTATGTATGTATGCATATATATATATATATATATGCTTATATGTATATACACATATATGCACATACATCCTCACACAGGTTTATACAACTATATATATTTGTTCGTTAATATATGGATGTCTACCTGTGCATGAATTTATGGGCCTAGGGTTGTGTGCAGTTTTAAATACTTTTGATGTATACAAGTGTGTAGGCGGAAAGATAATATAGATATACGCAAATGTGTATATAGAACATGGAATCCTACGCATATGTGGACGTGTAAAGAATTGTGCCTACGCATGGATACATGTTCATGTGTATGTCTGCTCATGATGTTCGTGGGTATGTATCTGTGTTTATGTATATGAATGTATGCATGTATATATGTAAAAGTGTTCGTAAATATTTATTGGCTGAAACGAAACTGCAATGTCAAAGTCAACCACTTCCTTGTAAACACACTCACACACAATTTATAATCATAAATACTTCAACGTCATTTTGCTAACACGTACTTCTATCTCTTTCTTTCATATTCACGCAAATGCCTCATACGTACGCACAGATAGATTCATTCTCATGTTGTCCGTCATGAAATATTTCCATCTCTTTCATCAATCGTTCATCCATATTAGCAATAAATGCAATAAAAATGGTTGATATGAATTTGTGACAGCTTATTCATGTCGTATTTTCTCCTGAAATTCCAAACGTAAAATTCTCAACCAAATGAAAGAAGTGTACAGACCACGTTCTTATAGTTATAATTTTATTTATTCACTGTTTGGCTTTTTATTGTTCTTCCTGGTTATTTCTATATTTGTTGCATGTCCTCATTGCAATTTTTATTACATTATTTGTGAAATTTAAAAGAAAATTGTAGAATTATAATTAAATAACTTCAAAAATAGCGGAAAGTCTACACAATTCCTGAGTTAGAGCTGCTGCAGGGTTTTTGGTTTTCTTTTTTAAACTTTTTTTTTTAAATTTCGATTTCTATATTTATTTATGCGTAATTTTGAGTTCTTTATAGAAACGATTTTGATCTAAAATTGCGAGTTGGAAAAAAAATAAAACTCTAATATATTGATATTTGGACAACAAAAAAATATGTTTTTGGTGAACGATTGCAATAGTAGCTTCAGTAGAATTGGATTTTTTTTATTTTTTGGTTCTGTACAGACAGAATCGCCGTTGAGATGTGTCTAGTTGCGACTTGACTTGTTAGAATTATCTTGGTCTTGGATAGGAAAAACAGTTAGCTTAAAAACATTCATTTAGAGACTTCAGATTTTAGTGACGGACACATAGGTAATAAAACTCACTTCTTTATGTGGTACAGAGAATTACAGGTTCATTTGTGAGATCATTTCCTTATTCAATACTCAACATCAAAATTCTGTAATCACTTCTCAGAAGAATCCAATCTATCCACAACAATGCCTGAACTACATATGATTACAACCATCTCACCCGGTTTACAAAATATGTCGTAACATTTCAATTTTTTTCTCTGTCTTTCATATTGTCTCTCAATCTCAGATTTTACACTAAGCTCGTGCCAATTCTACTGAATTGCACAACCCTCACAGTGTTTTTCTGTGTCTTTTTCTTCCCTATATGTACTTCACTAACATCATTAATTATAAGGTTATCAAGTTCCCCGATATAAAACGTTGCCCAGTTGGACCAGCAGTTTTTTTATATCAAAGTCTTTGTTGTCCACGGGAAATTTTACATGAGTGGCTGTGTGGTAAGTAGCTTGCTTACCAACCACATGGTTCGGGGTTCAGTCCCACTGCGTGGCACCTTGGGCAAGTGTCTTCTACTATAGCCTCGGGCCGACCAAAGCCTTGTGGGTGGATTTGGGAGACGGAAACTGAAAGAAACCCGTCGTATATATGTACATATATGTATGTGCATGTATGTTTGTGTGTCTGTGTTTGTCCCCCTAGCATTGCTTGACAACCGATGCTGGTGTGTTTATGTCCCCGTCACGTAGCGGTTCGGCAAAAGAGACCGATAGAATAAGTACTGGGCTTACAAAGAATAAGTCCCGGGTTCGAGTTGCTCGACTAAAGGCGGTGCTCCAGCATGGCTGCAGTCAAATGACTGAAACAAGTAAAAGAGAGTAAGCCATAAAGTTTTCCTCATGACGTTAGGGAATCACCTTCTGAAAAGGAATGCGTAATATTTATCTAGATCATCCCTGCATGTATTACTGGTACGCCCCCGTTTCTTCAAAGGCAATACCCTCCTCACCCTAGTTACCCCTCTGACTGTGAAACCTCGAAATGGACCGCCAGTCAATTATACCTTGATGAACTATCCATACTACCCACCACCAATGGACAAATCCACGCAGGATACTCTTCATGATCACTGAAGATGTTAGAAATAGCAGTAATAAAATTTTATTGTCTTACAAATGGAATAACATACTTGATAATCCGGTCTCTTGTTCCTTGTATTTAAAGAAGGATAGGACAGTCAAAACTGGAACGACTGTTGTTGATCCTACGCTTAATTAATCATGGCAGACCTAGTACTAATGGTAAGAAGATAATCGAAACATATTCCGTATAAAGAGTCATTGTGCTTAGTAGAAATAGCAGCCAAACGCTCTTTAAATCACGTCTCACTTTCTTAAGAAATATAGCACATGTATAATGAGTGTGCTACACAACTTGGAATAAAGAGAAGATGGCTAAGAGGAATTTGATTACAATCAACACTGATGTGGAGTAAAATAAGAGAAAGGCAACACCAATGGTTGAAGAATAAATATTTCTGAGAATTTTAACGACACAAAGACATAGATTGATTAGGGAAAAGAATTTAAGCTTTTTGCTTGATTGCTTGATTGTTTCTTTGTTTCTTAGATTACAACGAAATTTCATCCAGTAAAATATGAACTCAGAACTGTTTTACAGTACTTCATAAGTGATAATAGCTGTTATCGACGTACGTTTTTGTTGCGCAAAGACTTAATCATTACACACCAATAAAATCTTTAAACATTCACAAACAGATAGGCGCAGGAGTGGCTGTGTGGTAAGTAGCTTGCTTACGAACCATATCGTTCTGGGTTCAGTCCCACTGCGTGGCACCTTGGGCAAGTGTCTTCTACTATAGCCTCGGGCCGACCAAAGCCTTGTGAGTGGATTTGGTAGACGGAAACTGAAAGAAGCCCGTCGTATATATGTATATATGTATATATATATATATGCGTGTGTGTGTTTGTGTGTCTGTGTTTGTCCCCCTAGCATTGCTTGAAAACCGATGCTGGTTTGTTTATGTCCCCGTTACTTAGCGGTTCGGCAAAAGAGACCGATAAAATAAGTACTGGGCTTACAAAAGAATAAGTCCCGGGGTCGAGTTGCTCGATTAAAGGCGGTGCTCCCGCATGGCCGCAGTCAAATGACTGAAACAAGTAAAAGAGTAAAAGAGTAAAGAGATACAATAACCAACTGAAACCGTCGGCTACTGCCTCCCAATCAGTTACTGCCTCCCAAATCACAGCGGATTTCCTTTCAGAAATCTCATATTAACAACATACTCTGCATCATAAGGAATATTGTCCTTCTTCATGACCAGGGCATACTTCCTTTAACAGTTTGTGGCGTGATGCACAACGGAATCACGAAATCACGATGCTACTACATATACAGGGGGCCCAGAGCGCAACTAAATGAAATTCTCCCGATTGGTTTGCATGAATTCACTCAACCCCCTAATGATTTTATGAACCACGATTTGGTTTCCTCACCCTACTGATTCTTCACTTCAGTTTGCTCCACTCTGTTGGTTTACTATTTCCACTTGATTTACTAATATTGCTTCCTCTCACCGTCCATATTGTGTTCATCTCCCTAAACAATCAAACTCTAACCCTAGTCCCTACAACCCAACAAACACGCGATCCTTTCAAATTTCTACGTAATTTCCATACAACCACAATCTTGCAGGCTTTTCAGAAAACTCACTGTTCCTGTTTCTGGAAGGATCTTTGCCACATCCGGGTCGTCGAAATAAAGCACGTCATACCCGACAGCCAACATATTAACAATAGCGCTCCATATATGACAATCCCATCATTTTGTTACGAATGTACTTTTGCGTGTGTCATTCTTTTTGTTCGTTGTAACTGAAGCCGTTTTCGTTTGCTAGTATAACTGAAAGCTTGAATGCGCTTGCAGAAACATAGATAATCGAAACATTCTCTCTATAAAGAGTCATTGTCCTCAGTAGAAATAGCAGCCAAACCGTCTATAAATCACGTCTCACATTCTTAGAAATATAGCACATGTCTATGTTGTTGTCTTGTTGCTGTACTCTGGCTTTCTTTGGTCATTGGAGGGTATATACAATTTTAAAGTTTATAGGCGCAGGAGTGGCTGTGTGGTAAGTAGCTTGTTTAGCAACCACATGGTTCCGGGTTCAGTCCCACTGCGTGGCACCTTAGGCAAGTGTCTTCTGCTATAGCCTCGAGCCGACCAATGCCTTGTGAGTGGATTTGGTAGACGGAAACTGAAAGAAGTCGGTCGTATATATGTATATATTATATATATATATATATATATATATATATATATATATATATATATATTATATAAAAGGGCTTAGTAAAATAAATTACTTGCCGCATACTGAACTCATTAGAAATAGTAGCTAAAAAAACTATTTTTAAACTATTTCTAATACTTAAAGAAAACCTCTCTCATATAGTGTTTGCTCAATTCAACTCACGAAAGTATGGGGGTAAAGACATTAAAAAATCAAAAAATCATAAAAAAATTTAAAAAAAGGTATATATGGAGGTATATATATATATATATATATATATATATATATATATATATATGCGTGTGTGTGTTTGTGTGTCTGTTTTTGCCCCCTAGCATTGCGTGACAACCGATGCTGGTGTGTTTATGTGCCCGTTACTTAGCGGTTCGGCAAAAGAGAACGATAGAATAAGTACTGGGCTTACAAAAGAATAAGTCCCGGGGTCGAGTTGCTCGATTAAAGGCGGTGCTCCAGCATGGCCGCAGTCAAATGACTGAAACAAGTAAAAGAGTAAAGAGTATTTCTAGCCGCAATGACGTCAGTGAAATATTGTGAAGCCTAAAAAGAGTTGGGAATTTCGTTTCAAGGTGATTTACCTCGTTACGGAAGGTAACATAATCTACATACTTCAAATACAGTGGTTTAGAATTATTGTTAAAATCTAATTAACGATAACTGTACGCTGTTTATGAGGACATTCCAAATGTTTTCTGCCTATTTCTTTCTTTTATAGCTAATGTATAAAAGAGTCCATTACTATCAGGTGAAATAGAAATCTTCGTGGATATTCTTGCATTGAAACATTAGTTAAACCACTTAGACCTGGCATTCGACCATTATAGACAACTCACGTACACCACCGACATTCATTTTACTTCATATAATTTTCTCTGTTCAGCTTTACATACTTATATATATATATATATATATATATATATATATATATATAATATATATATATATATATATATATATATACATATATATATAAATACGTATATGCACACACACACACACACACACACATATATATATATATATATATATATATATATACATACATATATATCTGTCTCTGATATGGCCGTGTATATTATACACACACACACACATATATATATATACCTATATATATGTGTGTGTGTCTATGTGTAGCTGTGAAAAGTTTTATGATAAATATTACCCTGTATACAAACATTTTTTATGTATTTAAAGAAAAAAAAACGTATTTCTAACTACACATACATATACACATACACACACGCATGCACACATCCACGCATATGCACACACACAAACATAGACATATAGTTTGATAGGTAGGTGGATAGATATAATTTATTCTTTTTTTATACATATATGGAGATAAATAGGATGTTTTTTTGGCCATGGCTTCTTCTAGGCGGGAAGCTATCATGAAAATAAAACTGATTGAAAGCTAAAAGCCAATATTGAATGTTTCACAGCAGACACCAAATTTGGCAGCATGTCATCAAAATAGTAATGTGAATTAGGCATCTCTGTTCGTAAAAACCATCAATTTCCTGTTTTCAATCAAATTGAAAGGAATTTCTTTATATAACAGCTCTATTAACCTTAATTGAGGTCGGGTGAGGGGGGGCTGTTGATTTCTTTTAAGACGCGTTGCTAAATGCATTTAGACTCGAAGAGAAATAAGAATTTATGTCACGAAGGCGTCATCCTGTGAAATCAGTGACGTAGGCAATTTTCTTCCTAGTTCTAGGACGTTTTCTCTGTGCAGCACTTTAGATAATATGCCATCTATCATAAACTCAGTTTGGCCGAAGCATTGCAAATGGAACTTAATGGGTGAAAACTGTGTATTAGGTTTCAAGGGATGAAAACTACGGTTTCAATTATTCTCGGGTCATCAAGTTTCCTCCTCACTGATCCTTCGGTACTTTATCTGGGTCCATTAGGCTAAATATTCTAATTTCAGAATAACTTTCTTTCTCTTCAACCTTCAAGCTTGCGGTCCTTAACAAGATCTAAAACACTCAGTTCTCGTTCGGGTAAATGATTAAAAACAATAAAGAAAAACATTATTATCTATTCATTGACTTTCACGTGACTATTTTTCTATGATGGAGTGAAATGGCAGCTTTGAATTCTGGGAAAATCTCTGATACCCTGATCGTTACAAACTCATTTTATTAACTGTCCGGCGCTGAGATTAGATTGTTGTGTGGTTCAGACCCAGATTATCTCAGATGAAACAGACCTATGGTGAAAGTAGTTCTAAGCACGACCATCTTTTTACAATACCATTGTGCGTTTATAACCCAACTCCTCATTGTGATATTCCTTTTTGGGATTCGGTGTGATGAGAAGATTAGGAGCAAAATGTAGCAACAAGAACAAAAGCTACATTAGTAATATCAGTGGTAGGACGAAGATGTTTCTGAACAAGTGTCCCTCTTTAAGGACGCTGGTGTTTTGGAGACAACACTTCGTCTTTAATCTTTCTACATTATTCGTCACAACACTTCGTCTTTAATCTTTCTACATTATTCGTCACAACACTTCGTCTTTAATCTTTCTACATTATTCGTCACAACACTTCGTCTTTAATCTTTCTACATTATTCGTCACAACACTTCGTCTTTAATCTTTCTACATTATTCGTCACAACACTTCGTCTTTAATCTTTCTACATTATTCGTCACAACACTTCGTCTTTAATCTTTCTACATTATTCGTCACAACACTTCGTCTTTAATCTTTCTACATTATTCGTCAATTACGTCGACCTTAAACTTGAGTTTAGGAAACGAACAATTCAACTACATTCTTGGATAATTCATCTTTATAAATGTTGAACTTCTACATTTTTGGTAGGTCTAATAGCGCATTATCGCAGATCCTCTAGCCTAATTTGTTAGGTTCATAGTTCAGCTTGGTAGGCCTTACTTTATAATTTGGTAGATACGTCGTTAGTTTGGGAAACCTTCAATATAACACGGTACATGTTATAACATCAGTTGTATCATAAAACGTAACAGAGCGTATCACATTTAACAACAAACTACGTTATACTACCTAAAACCTACGTTTTACAACTTTGTATTGTCGTACATTAGGGCGTACTACATAACAATATCTCATACTACTCCATGATACATACATACAAACATACCTATTTTACAGACACGCATACATGAACACATACACACACACACAAACACACACATACACCTTACACGTTGTAGTATACACGAGGTGAACTGGCAGATTCGTTAAAGCGCAGAATAGAATAATGATAATAATAATAATAATAATAATATAATAATGATAATAATAATAATAATAATAATAATAATGATAATAATAATAATAATAATAATAATAATAATAACAATAATAACAATAATAATATAAACATATTGAAATAGAAATTAGCAAAATGTGGAACCTGAAGACTAAAACAATACCTGTTGTCATAGGTGCCCTGGGAATGATAGCAAAAGGGGCTGATTGCTACCTAGCTCAGATACCAGGAAACCCCAAAATACTCATGGGAACTTTCTATGTAATCTCAAGTTTTAAATCAAACATAATTTTCTTATGGTGCCTTAAACATTCTCTAGAACAACACTATGTTGTGATAATCATTCTTATGGTGGTGAAACCGTGTGTGTGTGTGTGTGTGCGTGTGCGTGCAAGCGCGCGTCCGCGACTGTTACCTACCTGTTATAATATTACATTATATTTCAGTCCATTGCGAAAGTGTAAACTATTCTACTTGATGATATTTCACTAATATATTACATTACAGCGCATAATGATATATACGTATGCATAAGAGTGTGTATGTGTATGTGTTTGTATGTGATGTGCATGCGCGCGTGTGTGCCTCTGTGTGTGTGTGCCTGTGTGTGTGTGTGTGATTGCACACATTTATACATACACCTATTGCCACGCTAATCCTGTTCACAATACCTTTGATTTCAGTACATGAATGACATCAAATCGTACTCAACAGGATATAACACTAACAAAAGATGTTATTCATTCGTCAGTGTTAACCTATTTGGCATTACGACGTTCAATTTAAAGTCAGTTAAATATTCCACACGATAAACTCGACACCAAGAAGAATTAAACACTGTCTCCATATCACGACTCAAATTCTTCCTGGATTCAGTGATGAGCGCTGCAGGGGGAAGATGTCGACTCCCTGCCAACTGACATCACGACTCGCTTAGCATTTATCACTGACATTATTTCACACGATGCTAACCTGGAACACAAGCGATATCTTTCCATTTACCTTTACCAAAGTAAAATCTTTATGCATAAACAAACATAATCATTGAGAGTATTATTTTTGTTGTTGTTGTTGTTGTTATTCTTCTTCTTCTTCTTCTTCTTCTTCTTCTTCTTCTTCTTCTTCTTCTTCTTATTATTATTATTATTATTATTATTATTATTATTATTATTATTATTATTATTATTATTGAGTGAGAGAGCAGTGCATGCCATCAAAGTGACACTGGGGTAAAATATACGAAGCCCAATATACCCATCATGACTACCCGTCTGATAAAGGTACACCAGGCACATGCATCACAACCATATGTGCGGGATATGGTGATCTCATATCAAGATAAACAGCACATGACCTTGCAGGTGGGGCCCAGTTAGAATTTTCTTCAGGTTGAGTAGCCCATCCCGCTCAAAAGGTCCCTGAATAAGGGTTGTTTAAGGATGTTGAAAGAACCACCCATGTTTCCAGAGGTGAATTATTCAAACCCCAAAGAATCCCTCTCAACACATGGCTATGATGCTCCCCCACTACTTATGCTCGTGATCAGAGATGCACATATCGTCAGCCACTAAGGGACATGCTCAACTGGTTAAGGTCAAACAACTGACAAGCAAATCTGTGGTATTGAGCAGAATATTTGCTGTAGCCCATCTTTTATACCAAGACAAAACAATGTACATTTATTATTATTATTATTATTATTATTATTATTATTATTATTATCATTATTATTATTATTATTATTATTATTATTATTATTATTATTATTATTATTTTATGTTTATTTTGCTTTACATTTGTACAAGTTGGCTCCAAGTCTCACCCAGAGACCTCAAGAGACAACAAGTTGGAAGTTCATGTTGGTGTTATGCCTAGGATGCGTTGCGTATTCAGTGGGACTGAACTCGGGACCTTGTGGTTCGTAAGCAAGCTATTTACCACATAGCCACTCCTACGCTTATATTAGAAAACATTTTTTCTTCATGATCTCTGAGAACTATATCTGGCCTATTGACCTTAATTTCTCTATCATTATTATTATTATTATTATTATTATTATTATTATTATTATTATTATTATTATTATTATTATATTATTATTATCATTATTATTATAAGGTGGTTAGTTGGCTAATATATAATAATATTTCCATTGAGTGCAACTAGTCTAAACTGAACTCATTACTGCGCCAATGACGAAGCAGTCGTCACCCATACAATGCTCCCACCTCTTTACCCAGTTCAGGTTTCTACTTGCAGCTAAATGTAAGTGACTGCGTGTACAGAACGCTGCTCAGTTGCTGGGATATCAACCGTTGGTTGTTTTCTTTGTAGGGCAACACATTAACGAGTCGAAGACAATATCACGTGATCATGTGCCAACGTTCAACATTTGTATTCCAAGGGAATAATGATGAGAGTATAGCTTACTAGATAGATAGGTTCCAAATTACCAATAGATAGGTTCCAAATTTTTAATGAACAAAATATCAGTCCCTCCACCACCACCACCATTGCAGATCAATTACTAATATACTCATCATGAATTTAATTAGCAGTTTTCCTATCTCTCTAATTAATGACTGAAGTTTAATTAATTTACTTTCTATCTTCCTATATCATGGTGATCTTCACAACATCGTTATAGTCACAACAATTTCGTTAATTCTCTGTTGTTAAAGATTCCTTACTACCATTTGCTTTTGGCAGAACAGTGGTAGCGTTAGAAAGAATAACCAATGGTATTTGTTGCGTCTGAGTCGTTACTGAGTTCGAATCCTGCCTTATAGTATAGGTGAAACAAAGTCCCAATTTGGAATGGTAAAGCAGTGGAAATGTCAGAGCGTTCAACAAGGTATCTTGAAACTATAGAGCACCGCCTCCTTAAAATTCTAAGTTTGCCTGAAGTAACACAGTAGTAAGGACCAGATCAGCTCTTGCTTTCACTTCTAAAGCCTCGGTAATCTCGGGAAAGTAAGCCAACAAAAGAGACCGGTCAGACTGTCTTTCAGTCTCCAATATTATGGTTTTTTCCTTAAATGCGTTGCAACTTCGAAAAATTATTGCTTCTTGTGATTGTCTCCCTTTCTTATTTGGAATTGATATACAAGCGAGTCGTGAGGTCGGTATTTCAAAAACATCTTCCAACGCATTTTGAACCGTGGTGAATGGAAAAGTTACGTTCCAAGATTAGTCCATGCGACTAATGATGATGATCCAGACTGAAGAGTGCAGTGTTGCGAATGGGGCTTTGGAAAGTTGTGTACAAGATGCACACTTTCCAACAAAGATTGTGTGGAGGGATGAGGCCACATTCAAATTAAATGGTTCAATTAACCGCCACAATTGCACCTACTGGGGACCTAAGAATCCGCATGCTATGGTACAACACCATGTTAATCTACCAGGAGTTGCAGTGCGGTGTGGCTTATCATCAAGAGGATTAATTGGAACATTCTTTTTTGGCGGTACTGTGACTGAACTTACTGCAAAAGTCTGTCATGCCAAGCATTAGAGAAGACTTTGAAGATGAAGCTTTTTATTTTCAACAAGACGGGCACCTCCACAATACCATCGCGATGTTAGATCCCTCCTTGATGAGATCTTGCCAAACCGGTGGATTGGACGAAGAGGTTTTGTCGTATACCCTCCGCGTTCACCAGACCTCACACCTCTAGACTTTCCTATGGGGATACCTAAAACACAGAGCCTACGCTATGGAGCCTGCAACAGTCACTGATTTGAGAGCAGCCATTGAATGAGAATGTACACAAATACCAAACGAATTGTTTCGAGATGTTTGCGATTCCATTGCTTCGCATTGTCAGCAGTGCCTGGACCAGAACGGACGTTAGTTTGAAAACAGGCGTTGACAAAATAATAAAATAATATCTGCAGATTCTATTAAATTTTGAGAAGGAAATGTATTTTAATGAACACCTACTTTACAATTATTTAACCTGTGTATAAATGCGTGTGCGAGTGTGTATGTGAGTGTGTGTGTGCACACATATGCATGATATAAACATATGAATGTATTATAATATATTCCATTCGTAGAAATATTTTACTTTATTTACACCGAAAAATATCTATCGTATAATATTTATACGATACCATTAAATATTTATTAAAAGCGTATTGGAAACTATATGTATATTCAGTCTAGGGACGGAATATTTAATTGGGCGCTCGAACAGAATTCCTCCATTAAATATAGTAACTGCGGTATCGTATAGCATTAATGTTCGATTATTTCTGCAGCTAATAAAGGTAAAATATGCCACTAATTAACAATGGTTTTTTCGTTGCTTATGAATAAATTATCTGCAGCTGAAATATTAAATGCTAGCCACAATAGTTCTCTACAAAAATTATATAAATAATTATACAATGTTAGCTATTTCTTTCAGTGCGTCAGTAATAATCTGTCCAAGAAATGTTTTTTGTTGACTACACATTATTAATGCATAGCTGCAGCTCTCTGGGACAAACATAGAGAAGAGTAATTATTCCTGTTTCCTTCCTACTATTTGCACGCAGAAATGTTTAATGAATCCTGTTAGACGGGATTTCATTATTACAGAATATGTAGTTATACAGTGGAATGAAACATTGATAAGCGATTCAGTTAGACTGGAACGTTCCTCACTTTTTGCTACATCCGTTATCGTCAGTAAATATAACCTTCTGATCTCTCTCAACTATTCTTCACTATTTTCTTTCCGTTTTCTTTCTCTCTCTTCCTCATCTAACTATGGGGAGCATCTCCCTCCAGTAGCATTAGATAATACCACATCTCTGAATCCAGGATTCTCTAAAAATGTTGTTTTGGTAGGGAGAATGTTCTATATTTCCTCTTTCTTACTGTTGGTTCATGAAACCGACAGCAACATTCCAAAGGCTGAAGACACAAATGGACGAATACCAAGCCAGCGGAGGCACCCCATTGGAAACTCATTGACCCACTCTCTAGACTTTATAATATCCTAAAGACTCCGCCGGTTACAACGACGAGGGTCCCAGCTGATACGATCGACGGAACAGCTTGCTCGTGAAATTAACGTGCAAATGGCTGAGCATTCCACAGACACGTGTACCCTTAACGTAGTTCTCGGGGATAATCAGCGTGACACAGAGAGTGACAAGGCTGACCCTTTGAAATACAAGTACAACTCATTTTTGCCAGCTGAGTGGACTGGAGCAACGTGAAATAAAGTGTCTTGCTCAAGGACACAACGCGTCGCCGGGAATCGAACTCACAACCTTACGATCATGAGCCGAATGCCCTAACCACTAAGCCACGTGCCCTCAGACTTTATAATATAACCAGAAACCAATGGACAATGCAGATAAAAATAGAGAGATTATTGTTGACACGTCGAAAGAAATAGTTTGAACTCTACAAACTGCCGAAGAAAACAACGGGATAGTAATCAGCCTTCATTGATAGCTACCACGAATGTCTCATAGTCAGTATGTCACTGGCTTCCACTTGAAATAGATAAATTTGTGATACACCGTTAGGACACTGGGTTTTTCTGCCTTATGGATCAAGCCATGATAGTTGTGAAGCATAGTTCGATTGAATGCCAAATACTGGTTTTGAAATATGACAAACATCTTTCGAAACGACAAACGAATGATGAAGCGTTAAATGTTAGCCTTTTCCCCTGATTTACAAGGAAAGAAGTTATTCCACATTTAAACTATTTATATTCTTTATACAGCAACACAAATCAATATTAATTCTTGCTGCAAACTGGTGTCTAATGAAGTTATCCAATATCTGAAAGAAAGATGGGGCGTAGTTCATGGCAGGGACGCGTTTGTTGATAGACTTGCTAAGTCAAACTAAGGCTAAACAACTAAAAGTGCACCAACATAATTATTACTTATGAATCAAGACATGAATTTTTCGTAATTAAATACTTCATTAGATATCATGTATTTTGCATTCAAGTTGACTAAAATCTTAGCGTTTCACCTACACATAGGTACCAGTCATACACATTGGAACGACAGGAGTAATTTCTTACTTGTTTACTATTGGAATCCTATAATGATTCCGCTTCAGCTAACTTCGGTGCTCAGAAATGAAAACATACAGCTTCAGTCCTAATGAGCAACTATTCACCTTTTCATTTCTTTAATGAACACTAATCACGCCGAATTCATCTTCTTTAGCTGGGTTTTTTCTCTTTTTGGTTTTTGCTTTTGTTTTGGCCATAAGGTTTCTAATGCCATCACAATTCTACATAACTATTTCGATATGGTTAAATAACAGGAATTAAACTTAATCTTATCTATCCTCTTTCTTTATGTTTTCGTTTCGAAGGAGCAATTTATAAATGTATCAACATGTTTTATTTACGAACAACGTTCGTCGGCGTCTATCTTCTTGATAGCTGTATATGTGCCAGCTAGTCGCAGGAGTGGCTTCGCAATGGCGTGATACGCGTTTCAATCCTAATGCAAAGCAGGAATATTCTGATGAAATCTGAAATGACCAAAGGTTAAATGAAATTTGGTGGTGGTGGCGGCGTTGTTGTTGTTGTCGGTGGTGGTGGTTGTGGTGGTGGAGGTAGAGTGAATTGTACAAAACCCAAAGTATGTTACCACTCCAGATCTTGGCGCCAGATTAACCAAAATAATCTGGTCCTTAGCTCCCTGTAGCGGAATCCCCTCACTTAGCAGCATTCAGTCCGGATATCTGGTCAGTGGAAAACCTGTGGCCAAGTCACTGAAATTTTAAAATGTATCTTGAACCAAAACGATGAAAATATAATTTTAATTATGCTGCCAAATAGCAGGAATAAATTCTACTCTTTAGTATCGTTTTCATGTGAAAAGTATTTCTTCGCTGAAATAATTAATTATTCCTATCAAAATTTTCATCTGTGCTAAATATTTCAGACAACGCAAAATAGTTAAAGGAATGCATTGACTGTAATGACCTGTGAATGTTATGTGTGACCCACAAATGAGTGGGCATTGAATTTTGGCACAAGGTCAACAAGTTGTTACATAATTTATCCATCCCGAAAGGATGAATGTCAAAGTCAACCTTGGCTGAATTTGAACTTAGAACGAAATGACAGATAAGATGCCGCCAACTATTTTTTCCGGTGCTAACGGCGCCTTACTGCCTCACGTATACATTACAGAAATCTTAATCCGATCCGTTTATAGTCGACTAAGCAGTTCTCCTTGCACATAATCCCTTTAATACCATCAGAAAAATTGAGAGGACGACACTACAATGTTTTCACACCATTCTTATTATTATTAGTTTATCGCATGATTTTATATTTCTAAATTTTTGTCCGGATAAATAGATTTAAGCTTGATGCAAGGTAGGCAACAATCTTTTAAGAAAAACTATGAGGCTGAAAAATATGTTTCTGCGTAAAGAAAAAGAAAAGTTCAAGTGACAAGAAATAAGTATGGCCTTAAAACAGAAATTACAAGCAAAAATACGAACCTCAAAAAAATTATAATATCTCCTTTCTGAACAGATTACTGGAACAATGAAGATCCAAGAAGAAATTTCTTCGGTTGGTTTTTCAGTTAGGCATCCATGATACTGTCCTGATCCATAATACATACAAAACTGAAATGCTCTCTGTTTAAACACGCACAAAACAAACACACTCACACATATACATATATACATATATACCACAGGTTTCTTTCAGTTTCCGTCCACCAAATCCACTCACAAAGCTTTGGTCGGATCGAGGCTATAGTAGAAGACACTTGCCCAAGGGGTCACGCAGAGGCACTGAACCCGGAAACATGTGGTTGGTAAGCAAGCTACTTACCACACAGCCACTCCTGCGACTATGCTAATTACTAACTACACTCCTGCGCCCATACTACAACTACTACTACTACTACTACTACTACTACTACTAATAATAATAATAATAATAATAATAATAATAATAATAATAATAATAATAATAATAATAATAATAATAGTGATAATAATAATCGGCAATAGTTACACAGTGTCTCAAAGACCAAGTGTTTCGTGTATGTATATTTATCAAATCAGTGCACGAAACTCTCGTCACGTGCTTCACTCGGGTAGTTCTACCGATTATGAACAATAATGTGTGTGTGTATGTGTGTTTGTGTGAATGTGTGTGTGTATGTGTATGTGTGTATGTGTGTCTGTGTGTGCATACTAATATTTTGAGTTGTATTTACGTTTTACATCAGCAAACACACATGCACACACATACACGTATCCGCACGCACACACACTCACACGCACGCACGCACGCACACATACACACACGGACACAAACACGAACTCAGACACATATCGCATTTAAGTAGAACGATTAGGCACCGCATGAAATTGTTCCACCCCCACCCCCACCCCCGACAGCAATCAAATCCTTCACAATCCTAACTTAACCTATTTTCACTTCTACCTGCCTCGGAGGCAGCACAGTACAACGTAGACAATTCCTTGACTAATAATGCACCCAAACCTTTCCCTCTTTTTGCTGAACCTGTTCATTCCAAAGGAATTACTTTAATTTTCGCAGCCCTTAATGTTCTTGCATGTTGTTTTCGGATTCATTGAAACCCTTAGAATTTGGCCGCAATTGTAACCGCTGACATATTTGGATAACATTAACGGCATTTTATTTCGAGAAGATTAAATTGATTTATCTGGAAACTATTAATTTTATTGCCCGTAAGATTTGTTGTAGCAGAAATTAGCATTAATTTTAACGTACGAGAGGGTTTGCATTAGAGAGAGGGGGTGGAGCTTGTAAGACAAAGAGAAACAGAGAGATGGAACCGGGGGCGAGATAGAATTAATTTAAATGACTTTACAAAAGAAGGATTCGTTCAAATTTTACTGTAATTTCCTGGATTTTTGGCATTTTTCTCACGCATTGTTTTATGGGGCTTTGATTTGAAAAACAATTATATAACTTTAATATCACTTCAACAAATTACAAAACCAATTAACGAGTAGAAAATCCAGGAGTAACCGGATGCAGGTTCTGAGACGGGCGATGAACATCTCCTCATCCCCAGGTTCAAAATTAGATGACGAGTGACTTGTTTTAGTCACTCGTGACACGGAAGGGGAAACGGAGATCGAGTGATAAATATTGATGATGGTGGTGTCGATGGGTTTAAGAAGGCCGAAGCATGAACTGAATCACAGGCATGAGGTTCCCTCACCGTGAACGTCCTTATCAAAGTGAGAGCACGGTGGGAGGTGTTTGCTTTCACCAAATTTGAGGAAAATGGGAGGGCAAGTTGAGTGGGAAGCACGTTAAAGGTGAGACAGACAGATAGAAAGAAGGAGAGAAGGAGGGCGGGGAGCAGTTCTTGAAAGACTGCCTTAGGGAAAAAGAAAAGCGGTGACAGTCTAGTTCAGTAGTTGCCAACTTTTTCAATAACAAGGACCCTTTTATTCAAATGTGTTTTCTCATTTTGTCTAAAGACAAAGCGAATGGCAAAAAGAGAACAAATATGAAAATAATTATTGATTTATATAAACCTTCATTGGGTAAATAAGCACATAACTCTGCAAAAATATCATTTTCCACTGAAATATTTGTTTATATACAAATATCGGAAATATTTAAAAGAAATGACATGAAAATTTCATTATCGTGAAACGAAATAAAATTTATCGTTTATAACTTTGATTACGTGCAAGATTTGATGAATATATTTTCCTGAAATTCTACGCTTATACCGTTGACCAGATTATTATAAAAATTCCCTTTATCATACATTAACTCACATTTACATATTCATGAATGTGAGTCACTATCCGGTTGTTTATGGAGAAGTCATCAAAGTAAATATAAATATTGTATGATGCTTATAGTTATTTTACAGAATAAAAAAGAAGCAACTTTTGAAATAAACAATCTGAATTTAAAAAATAAAACACATTACGACTGTTTATAAAACCTTCAATAATTTACTCAATTAAAAATAGTTTGTATACCATTTTCCTGAAAATGAAAAGAGAAGTAACTTTTTATAAAAATTCTTTGATGACACTTTGTGTTAAACTCGAAGATAGTTTATACTAAATGTAAAATTTGATAAGGGCAAAGAATGTAAAATTCAAATTTCCTTATCTTGTTGTGAGCAAAGAGCCGGGTATCATACTAGTAAATACTAGGATATTGTTAAAAAGAGTCAGATTGGTGAGAGATGACAAACATGACAATATAAGAACCAATTGATAGATATGGCTGCAGAGTGATGCATGCTAGTGTTTGCGTGCACCCGCGAAACTATTAAACATATGGTAACTCTGTTATGCGCACACATAGGTTCGCATGAATAACCAACTCTGCACACACGAATGTAGCCATGCGTAAAAACTGATGCGTACATATTAACACACATCTGTATTCAAGCATACACACACACACACACACACACACATATATATATATATAACATATATATGTATGTATATATGTATATATGTATATATGTAATATATATATATATATATATATATAGTATATATATATTATATTATATATATATATATATATATATATATATATCAACAATTGAGGGTAAAATTAATTAATTAATTAATTAATTAATTAATTTTACCCTCAATTGTTGATATTATAATTCATTTCTCTCGGTCATACTGCCTAGGTTCTCGCGGTTAAAATATAATGTTTGCTAGATAGACCACGTGGTGGAAGGGGATTGCAGAGATTTACGCCTGCGCATTTTGAATTTGTTGATACTGTTAGTTGGAGAGGTTCAACTGAAGCGACAAGTTCGCTGATAGGTAAAAGTTCCTTCTTTTTAGTGTTTCCAAATCCAATTAAGAAATTTTGACCTGACGAAAGAAATGCTGATTTTATTTGGCTAATCTTGAAACGTTGACGTACTCAAACGATCTATGTACTTGTGATATTTTTCTGTATTTACCTCCAAACCTTCGTGGGCTGTCTGGAGTAAACATTATCTGAGAGAAATTTTCTTTTAAGTAGTAGAAATGCTAAGAAATTTTTTTTGGCTGCTATTTCTACTAAGTTCAGTATGTGGCAAAGTAATTTATTTTACTAAGTCCTAATTATATAATATATATATATATATATAAAATTATTAAATAGGGTATCTACGAAATACCACCATGCTGAAAATAGCAGCCATGATCTGACTCTAAAACTACCTTAATTGCCCTTAAATTGACGATCTTATCCTTATTTATATAAATATATATATATATATATATATATATATATATATACATATACACATATTTATATAAGTGTACATATTCAGCTGATTCACTGAACCACATTTACACGCATTAATGTGTGTATTGTGTGTGTGTGTGTGTGTGTGTGTGTGTGCATGTATGTATGTTTGTATGTATGTATGATTGATCGCTCAAATGCATTTCATATGTCCACTTACAAACATGCCTTCATACACGTGCATATCCGTATATACATGTGCACACACATATTTTCATACACACTTATGAGGGGAAGTAACTGATACCATTGTACGCCTGACACCAATAACCGCGGCCATTAAGTGATGATGCTGTCTTAATTCGTGGCTTATGTCATAAAACAGGGGCGAAACGCTCAACCTATGAAGATTTTGACAAGATTACATGCAGTTCAATTTGTTCTATGAAGGAAAATTTAACGACATCACTTACGGCTGTCTCTTTGCAAATTGCATTTTGAAGAGGCGAATGGAAAAGCTTAGTGCCAACTGGCGATTATAAGAACCAAGGGAAAGAGGGCGAAATGATATAAACTAGAATCATTAACTAAAGAAGAGGGGAAATATGTAATCGGGATGTAATAGTCATTATTATCTGATTGTAATTACATTAGGAAAGATAAGTATTATCAAAGCTGCAACATCAGCGTGAGAGTAAAGATCGACAGCGCAGGTTGGCACATCATAGGATCGTAAATTGAACTGAAACAAAGTTAATTTCCATTTCAAGATATGTCGTCAAGAAATAGGTGAAGAAAACTGCCGAATTCGTGTACATGATACTTCCAAGTATTTGAAGACGTAGATGTGAAAAGTCACAAACGCGCACAAACATCCGCACACATTCACAAACACATACTCAATCACATAAACCGACATTATCCAACGATGGAGACTATTCGTTGCCATTCCATCTGTTATAAAAAGCAATGAAATCTTTCTCGAATTACATCGCTGCTTTCAAAAAACTGAAAGAAGTTTAGGCTGATAGAGTCCAAATTACAATATCAAAGGAAAGAAAAAGATTGGATGGCTACATCCGTAAGCTTAGCATCGGTTTATAGTCTTTCTTGGCCAAACTAAAAGGAAGGTAAAATTAGTAAGAACACATACAACTAAGACTATATTACTTTCACAACCACAGAATATTGAAATTTTGCAAGAAAATTTTAACTGGAGACTACGTGAAATAAATATTATAGAGATTCTTGTTTTACAAAGTTGAAATAAAGATGGTTGATAATGGACGGCTCTGCAGCATCGGATTTTCATAGAGGTCACAAACATTGCTTTCGTTTCTCGCTAATTTCAACCGTCTGCAAAGGCGTGCGGACACTCACACACACATATGTACATATGCATGTATGTGTGTAGGTATGTATGACATATATATGCATATATATATATATATATGTATATATATATATATATATATATACATGTATACACATATATATGCATATATATATGTATATATGTATACATATATGCATATATATATGTATATATATATTTGTATATATATATATGTATATATATAATATATATATATATATATATTTGTATATATATAGTATATATATATATATATAATATATATTCATATATACACATATATATGCATATATATATATGCATATATAT